>NW_015386868.1:389877-466853 GCF_001527695.2 Protobothrops mucrosquamatus | reverse complement strand
CGCCCTCAAGACATGGCTTTTCCAGCAAGCGGGCCTGGCCTAGGGTGGATTTTAAATTGGGTTCATTTTTAGAAAATTTTAAATGTCACAACTTAAAATATTTGGGTTTTAATTGGTTTTATTCGGCGGGGATTGTGGGTTTGTTTTTGTTTTAAAAAATGTTGTGAGCCGCCCTGAGTCCTTCGGGAGAAGGGCGGGATACAAATTGAATAAAATGAAATGAAATGAAATGAATTTATTTATTTATTTATTTATTTATTTATTTATTTATTTATTTATTTATATTTGGATTTATATCCCGCCCTTCTCCTCGCGGACTCAGGGCGGCTGACAATCAGTTAAAATACATAAATAACAATACAAATTTAAAATTAATTAAAAGAAATATTTAAATTTGTCCAATTAAAATGTAATTAAAACCCCTCTAAAAATTACCCTAGGCCAGTCCTGCAAGCTGGAATAACCAAGTCTTTCTCTATAAAACATAGCAACTTCACATAGTAGATTATTATGCTCTGTTCCTTCCTCTGTATTTCCTTTAATATTTTTTATGATATGTAATTATTGTATCAAATTCTAAATTCAAACTAAAAAAGAGCAAAAGAAGGCATCTTTGTGTATACTACATATTAGTAGAAGAGGGCACACTACACATTAAAATTTGTGATTAAACCATACCAGTTCAATGTAAAAAACATAACCCTGAAATTTATTTATATGAATGTTTATACCCTACTTCCTAAGACCCAAAGTGATTTGCAATGAAAGCAACAGAATAGCTTAAAACTGAACCATTCATTCCCAACTACAATACAGCAAGCTTTTCATGATCAATACCGAACACTCTGTGAAAAATAAGCTCTTCAGTGCTTTTTTTGAAGGCTACAAAATTAGGGGCAATCCCTATCTCAAGAGGAAGGTATTCATTGAACGTAGAATCATAGGGCTGGAAGAGACCTCGGAGGTCTTCTAGTCCTTCTAGTCCAACCCCCTTCTTAAGGTAGAAGCCTTATACCAGGAGTAGACAACCTTGGGTCTTTTATGACTCATGGACTTCAACTCCCAGAATTCCTGAGCCAGCATGGCTCAGCTTGGAAACCTCTCCCAGGAATTCTGGGAGTTGAAGTCCATGAGTCATAAAAGAGCCAAGGTTGCCTACCCCTGCCTTATACCATCTTGGCAAAATGGCTGTTCAACTTACAGCACCCACAATTCTGGGAGGCAAGCTATTCCATTGATTAATTGTTCTGTCAGGAAATTTCTCCTTACTTCTAGGTTGGATCTGTCTTTAACAAACTTCCACCCATTACTTTTTGTCCTGAGTTCCGGTACTTTGGAGAATAAGTCATTCCCCTCTTCTCTGTGATAGTCCCTCAAGTTCTGGAAGACAGTTACCATATCCCACCTAATCCTTCTCTTTGATAGGCCAGACGTACTTAGCTCCCTCAACTGTTCACTGTAGGATTTAGCCTCCAGACCCCTTATCATCTTTGTTGCTCTTGAGTGTCTCCCATAAGCTGGTTAGAAACGAATGGTTTAAGAAATTCCTTTCAAGGTTTCAAGCTGTTTTTCCACTTTGACTATGATGATGGACTAATAATCTGTCTGGTTCACATTTACCACAGTCCCTGATTGTTTATTTTTCCCACATATGCCAGGAAAGCAGATTTCTTTCTGTGGACAAACCTTTGAAAATCTGTGGTGCCAAGTGATAGAATGTCTGCATGAGCCGCCATCCATTAATTCATTCTCGCAGATACACACCTTCCCATCTGAGGCCTTCACTGATGGAACCAGTGTACAGAAAAAGAAAGAAACAGCACTTTATCCTTTTTGGCAAGCACTGTTTTCACTTGCTCTAGAACCGAAAAATAGGGAAAGCAGGAACTAGTGAGCAGGGGAGGGTACATTCCAGCCATAGTGCATTGTAGCTAAATGGGATGGAGGACTTTGCCAATGAAAGGAAGCACAACAGATGAACCAGACTGTACTGCTTGAGGTGGCACAAATCAGAAAATGCTACTACTTTTATCTTCCCAGTGAGCTGGGCAAATAGAGAAGGTCAAGGAATGCTTAATAGCCCATACTAGGGCAACTTGGTGTGTAGATCAGCCCTAGAGACAGAGAGAGAAGAAAAATTAATATGATAAGTTTAAAAATAATTTCTGTCTTCTCCATTGGGCAACAGAGAAATTTTGAGCTCCCATTTACAGATTAGAAGGTTAATCATAATTTTATTATCTAATTAAATTGAGAAACCTTAAATGAAACCAGTTTTTTTAAAAGGTGGATCAAAGTGGGGGGAAAAAACAAGAAAAAAGTAGACAAAGCACAGTTGTAAAACAAATTTTATTTTGCAATCCTTCCCCATAGCCTCAGATGCAACAAGCAAATTTTTAATTAGGAGCTCGATACTATTTTTTCAAAAAAGTTTAACAGTCTAAATATAGACAAGCACATAAGCAGAACATGTAAGATTTTAAATCCTCCGCCAAAAAAATTTCAACAAGTACTTAAAGAGGTGAGATGTGTTTCAATTGCCATGTGATTGTGAAATGTTCTTTGAGTGTTATTGAGAATTTCAAATAAAAGTAGATGGCTAGAATTCTGAGGAAACATAGAATACTCTTCTGTTGAATAATATTTTCTCCTCTGTTTATACTTCCTTCATTTTCCTACAAGCAACAATTTATAGGGTTTTCTAGAGTCGTCCAATCAATGAAGTGCTCAAATAACAATTGTTCTACACCAATCTAGTGATCCAGACTATGAAGATGCTATAGATTAGAAATGGGGAAATGATGTTACTTTAGTTTATATTGCAGTCAAAAGACCAGCATACCAGAATGATGGTAGGAGGGGAGCCCCAAAAGAGAAGATATATAACTGTAATGGTATGTGGGAATGTCTTTGAGGAATAGGGGAAGAGATGCTGCCTAAGAAACGATCAGATAAAAGAGCCCACAACTGCTTAATGGGTGAAGAAACATAGGAATGACCCACTCTAAATTGATCAGCTATAAAAAGAGAGTGCAAGAGATTTATACTTTCAGACTTATAAGACTGTGTTAATGTAGCCTTACAATAAAGTATAGAAATAGCTCATCTGGGGCCGACCAAAACCCTAAACAAAATATATAACCCTAAACAAAAGTTGTTACAGATAGCCAAAATTGGGGCACCTTAAATCTTGCTAACCTGCAAGACGTGGGAGACAAGTAATGGCAACAATTTTTGTTAACTCTAATAGAAGTTGAAGTGAAGTGAGATTTCCTGTCTGAAAAAGCATCTTAAGAATGGCATAATTAGCGTTTCTTAATAAAAGTTTCTTAATAAAATGAACAAAAGCATTTTTACTTCAAATATACTCAAATTGTATCTCCTACCATACGTACTCAAAAAAGGGCATTCAAATAAGCAGACAAAAAAAAAAGCCACCTGATTTCAGCAGATTGAAATCGGGAAGGTGGAAGCAGAGCTGTTATTAGTCAATCTTGCATACAAGATGTTTGGGGGCTGAACTCCTATCTTTTTATAAATCTGATTCCAAATATGTTGTTTTTCAAGATCAATGTTATAACAAATCCTGAACCAAAAACAGAAAGATAAAAATTCTCCTCTGGAGTTCTCTTCAATGTTGACTTAAAATTGTCTTTCAAAATTAAAAAGCACATCTGGTCAGTACACATTTTAGCCAAAGTTCAAAAAAGAAACAAATCCTGTTTTGTCCAAGTCTAATACCAATTCACAATTGCAAGAACTGAATTAAGGAAATTAGATTGGACAACCTCCAGCTATCAGTGTTCCTGAGTGAAAGCCTGATCAATAAATTATTTAACAAACAAATGTAAAAAAAAATGGAAATGTGAGGGTGCCAAAATGCATGGGGACTGTTTTGACAGATGCCCATAAAGTTTGAGTTTGACTTTTAGGTATATTAATCCAGCTAAACTTTCTTTACACATTATACAGATTTAAAATCTACAAATATCATAAAAAGAGCCACACCTGGGGGGAGGATATTTGTCGGCCACATAGTGCTGAATTGGGAGGAAGAAGCATCAATAATCTGTATTACATTGATTGCATTTCTCAGAGAGAATCTACAAGAACTAATCAACTCAAAGAGCAAAGAATAAAGACAGAATGTAATAACAGGTGCACCAAATATAAAGATATCTATTAATAAATTTTACTTGTTAGAACAGATCATCAACAGCAAAAAATCTAGCAGTCAAAAATATGCTGCAGGCTAACATCTGGTAGGACTGCCATGAGGGAAAGGATTTGAATGCCATGATGTTTTTATACAACAAAGATTATAATTGTTCAGGTAATGATTTTTGTTGTGACGCTAGCTGGGCTTTCAAGTAGCTGGACAGAAAGAATACTGATGTATTTCTATTTTGGGGCTGGAAAATACTTTTAAGGGAGCCATAGAACAGAATATATCAGATCGAAATTCCAACATGAAGCACTAATGACCAGACTCTGATTATCACATTTTGAAAAGTTGAAGGAAGAGGTTAGCCAGTGGCAAGGTGGATTGATTAGATTACAGAAGCAATGAGTATATCTCTGATAGAGTTTTTGACTCATTTGCTTAATTGGGACAAATGTGGAGAACAGATCCTATTTTAAACTCATACTTATGCAGAAATTTCAAAAGGGTTCAGGAAGTTTCAAGTACCCACTGTAAATGGCTAAGCTGAAGATGATTGTTCTGGAGAGAATCTATTGATGTGGTCTCAAAGAGTCAGTACTGACTTGATGGCGTTTAATGTATCAAACTGCAGAATTAACTCCTGAACTCCTCAAAGGATGCTTGTTCCTCCCACAGCGACATCTTTATTTAAATAGCTTCCAATAAAGGTGCTGGGCATAAAGCTTACTTGTTGCACTTAGACTCACTGGTCTGTAATTTTCTGAATCAGCTTTCCTTTCCTTTTGGTAAAATGAATTAATGACTATAGAGCAGTGGTGGGATTCAGCCGGTTCGCACCACTTTGGCAGAACCGGTAGCTATTTTTTTGTTGCCCAAGCCCAGAATGGACTTCCAGAAGCAGCATCCAAACAGAGAACCATTTGTTCACATATTTGAATCCCACCACTGCTATAGAGCACCAGTTTTTGGGAGTATTTACTCTGCAATTTTTAAACACTTTGCAATCAAAACAGCCACATGATGGAGATGGGGAAAGAAAGAAGGGGCCAAACAAAAACAAGGCCAGGAAGGAAAAAAAAGAGAAGCTCTGCTTAGACATTATGAAAAGGTTAAATTCGGCCTATAAGCAGCCACCTTCCCAAAATCTTCCATGTTACTTACTGTTGCAGCAGCAGCAACAGGAAGGCACATAAAAATAGGTATTTTTGTAATCTTGCAAAAAAAAGCAAACTAATTTTTATTATAGAACTTCAAAAGAATTGTAAATGGGTTCTCTTAAGAGGTCATCTTAGGATAACTTGCTCTCACAGTAAGAAGACAAATTAGGTATTTTTCAAATTTTTGACACAATGAGCCTCAAATGTTCACCATTGCTGTATTATATGCATGACATCTTTGCTGGATGTTTAGAATTGATTCCCTTCTACCTCAACATCTAGAAAAGCAGGGGTGAGCAATCTTCTACTCTGTTAAGGACTACACTATCCATGGTGTTGAAGAGTCAAAACTGGATGGCAATGGCCAATCTCTCTTCAGCATACTTTTTTTTTGCCTTTGGACTCTCTTTATCTCTCTTATTCTTTTTCTTGTATACTCCTCTCTATCATGGACCAAACTCATAGAAGGGAAATGCAGCTCTCGCCCTAAGTCTGAACTTGCTTCCCCTGGACAGCTTGCAAACAGAAGTTGTCCTTTGAGTAAACAAGATGTAGGAAATGGTGTACTGCATTCCATTTTTTTAGTGGGCAGAGTAGGAAAAAACGTTGTACTATAATCTAAAAAGCTTGCAAGAAGCATTTTGGTTCATGTTTCTGTGACTAGTTTATTCTCTCGTTTCAACTGTACTTTCTTTAATGTGATAATACCTATTAATTGCAACTCCTAGTTGTACTGATTTTTTTTTTATTTGCATGACTGCAATGGTTTCTCATATATAGTCCATGATTGCTAGATCTGATTTTGGGGAGACACAATGATACAAAACCCATGACTTGCCTCAGATGTCAGGATGTAAATATGAAGGATGGAGATGGTGTCAAGTCCATCATGAGCATATCATCACTTTGGTGCAATCCAGGATGGCTCTAGAGGTCCCTGTTTAGCTTCTGTACAAGACAGAAAAGATGCCTTTAATTTATGGGTTGCCAGCACTTTCCTGGCCACCCCCACATATCCTGAAGTGCCTTTTTGCCTTCAAAGTGTTACACTATACTAATTTGGACTGGCCGGTCTAGCCACTCAGCAACAGATGAAAAATAGACTCATTCACACTTATCTTAATAGAGAAAGTGTGACAAATGTGCAAGAGATAAGCCACAGAAAACTCAAAGCATTTTGCTCATTCTAGCATGTTTTTATAAATCAATATTTGAATAAAATTCTTCTAAAAGCTTTCCACTAGATGTCACTCTTCCTGCATGCAAAGTAACTAAGCCAACCATCAAATGTCAATAAATCATAAATATAGACATTACCTATGGAAAATATTGTTTATGCATTTTAATGTTTTTGGTGATGGAAGAGCAACTTAACCTTGTTTAATAATACCCAAATATTTTGGCTGAGTGATCCTAAGAT
Source organism: Protobothrops mucrosquamatus (assembly GCF_001527695.2). Lineage (NCBI taxonomy): Eukaryota > Metazoa > Chordata > Lepidosauria > Squamata > Viperidae > Protobothrops > Protobothrops mucrosquamatus. The sequence continues at coordinate 460,111 of NW_015386868.1, read as the reverse complement.
ATTACATATACCATTGAGCTGTTTTCAGATTTCACTTTCCCTTGTAATTTTATTTTGTACCATCCAGAGTATATATCAAAAATAAATGTTGGCTAACGGGGTCTAAGTAGCACAGGAAAATATAAGCTCTTGCTCTGTATAAAATTACTTCTAGATATTTGCTTGTGTTTTTTGGACGACAGCCCTGGCATCCAAATCTTTAGAATTTCTAACATAAACATGTTGCTTTATTTTCATATTTAGCTATTTATCGCACAAAGTAATGGCTTGAGCACAAACATGGGTAGATCACTTCAGGCCCTGGCAGTTCTTCGTTTTCAGAATCCTTCTATCATTCTGTCCTGTTTTGTTTCAACTTTTTTCATTGTCTGCAGATCTACATTGGAACATTCTTCTATTTCAGCACTTGTTTAGGATTTCCATGAGTTAACACTTCAAATGCATCTTATTTAAACATCAATGGAAGCACACAGCTATGGAAGTTTGGTTCAGATATCTGTCTTTCTCTTCTTCAGTGCACCGGAAACCTCAACTAATATTGTTTTTAAACTAACCACAACTGTTTATGGTATCTGAACTCGAAAAGAGATAGTTTGTTTAAACTTGTTCACTTAAACAAGCCAGAATCAAATTGTTTCAAACCATATTTTAAACACACAACTCTTTTCCATTACATCAGTAACTATCTGTGTTGTCCGTATACTGTTCTTTCTTCATCTCCCATATATCTGTTCTTGATAATTGAAGCAATATATCATTTTCCTCACAGAAGTAAAGTTATTGCTAGTCTATGTAAGCTATCATTCTCCAACTTGCTGACCTCTAGTTTTTTAGGTCTACAATTCCTAGAAATCCCAGCCAGCATTCCCACCTCTACAATATTTCTAGCTGGAGGGAAAATGCTGGTTGAATAATATTGAACTGGACTGTGCTGAATTGATAAAAGACAATTCTATAGGTTTCTTAGGCTACTCGTTTATTTCAAAAGTCCAAAATATACTATATGTACGAATATATAATGTTGGCCCTCATTCTAGGTTCAAACCTTACTAATTTATGATTAAAACTAAGATCCTCAGCCTTAAATTAATTTTGTATTGAAGGAGATGCAAGACTAAGTAATGTGACTTTTGTAATCTTAAACTGGTCTGAAAACAGAATCATGGTGGTAAAACTGAAGAAAGTTATCATTTTCTAAAAATAGATGTTCTTGTTCTTTTATACATACATTCATTGTGCTTTTAGAGTTTGTAATTTTAATTTTTTTAATTTTTTTTTTATTGTTAGTTTAATTTCCCCCCTTAGTTCGCTAAGTAATGTCAGCCCTATGAGGTAGATCAAATTGGGAAATTAACTTCACAGGAAGACTAGAACGATACTTTATTGAGATGGGCTACAGTAACTGAATCATGCAAATCTGTCTGTATTTCCTCTTCCCTCCCTCCTATAGCCCAGCAAATCTCAACCATGACATAGGTGGCAGATAAATTTGCTAAATAAATAAAAAAAATAAAGTCTGTTTCTTCTATCCTACCCGGCTTAATGCATGCTTCTTCTTCAACTGCTGTTTTTCTAGCAGCTTTTGGCTGTTTTCTCCAAGGCCATCTCCATGGTTCTCTACAAATACTGATGATACTCAAAACAATGGACTTCACCTTATATGCTGGCTGAGGAATTCTGAGAGTTGAAGTCCACAAGTTATGAAAGAGCCAAGTTGGAAGACCCCTGCCGTATATCATTGGATAACCTCTCCCAAAGAGGTTATCATAATAGCAACAAAGAGTGTTGAGCTCTGTTGCTCTCCGTCACACTAGTGGCTGGCTGAACTGTCCATCTCCTTTTGTTACTGATCAAAATCGCCCAAGGGTTTAGGAATGAAAGCTCTGTAAGAAGATACTCCTGACTCCCAACCCCTACAGATAATCTAGTAAGAAACCATAACCAATGGTATCAAATGTAAGAACACTGCCCGGCAACAAGTATAGTCAGGGATTCAAGGCTTATTATAAAACTAAAACAAAAATGAGCAAAGTCATTATGAAATAATTCCATGGATATATTCACTATGCAAGCCATATTTCTAATGGAATGAAGGTTCAAACTCTTGTGCCTTTTTCTCTAGCTTGCACTATGGAACAGATCTGAAGCCATTCTTTTAGGTAGGAAAAATGACTTCCACCTGTCCCTTGTTTTGGCCATTTGTTTCTGACTTTGTGAGATCTAATCCTTGCAACAGGACTTTGAAGATCATCTTAAGAGTACAGGTAATCCTCGATCTACAACCACGATTGAGCCCAAAACCTATGTTGCTAAGCAAGGCAATTCAGTTTTGCCCCATTTTATGATCTTTCTTGCCACAATTGTTAAGCGAATCACTGCAGTTGTTAAGTTAGTAACATGGCTGTTAAGTGAATCCGGCTTCCCCATTGACTTTGCTTGTCAGAAGGTGACCCCGGGACACTGCAACCGTTATAAATTACATGCTTGTTGCCAATTATCCAAATTTTGATCATATGGCTATGGGGATGCTACTACGGTAGTAAGTGTGAAAAACAGTCATAAGTCACTTTTTTCAGTGCTGTTGCTCACTTTGAACGGTGACTAAACAAATGGTTGTAAGTCAGGGACTACAGGTACAGTGAGGAATTTAGAAAGAAAGCGGTACTTCAGATATTGTTTTCCCTGAGAGGTTAATAATATCAGCATTTGGAATTAGGGCTAGAGATGAACTAGGAGCCATTGGAACTTATATAAAATTGGGGAAATAATTACACTTTCTGCATTATTTGAAACTAATTAAAATCTGGAAATTATCTTCAAGAACAGTCTTTTCAGTCATCTACCATAACTGAAACATTATCAGCAGATACTTAAAAGGTCAGACTATCTCTATCCAAATAAAGAAGTAGCTGGTCCCATCAACCTAGGTTGATAAGAGGTGTGTTATGTCAGAGAAGACATGTAGGTCTCTGATTAGAGGAACAATTTAGGAACCCTTTCAACTACAAGCTGAATCCTTCAGGGAGAATGCAACTGATTTCAAAACAGGTTGAAGATCACTCGCTTAGGCAGGTCACCCATCCACAAACTTTATTCTTTTATTGATTTGTATAATGTATGTAGCTGTCTATCCCACACAAAGACCCTAGGCAGCTTACAAGATTTAAACAAAGAAGCCCCAGAGCTCAAGGAAACCACTGATTCCACTCACTAACAACAACATCCATCCCATCTCTTCTCTGAATTAAGTTTAAACTTATTGCTCCTCTAAGTTTTTTTTATTACCTTGCTTTGTTCTAATTAAAAGCAAAGACTGAGATGCATTCAATTGGCATATTCAAGGCATGTCATTTTAAATCTCTGAATGATCTCAATTAGCAATTACACATAAATAGTAGATAAAAAATGGACACACACCTCCCCCCCAATGTAAATGTCACAGGATTCATTTCTGCCAGCTATACTTTTTGGAAGCAATTAATCATGTATGAACAGCACTACTACAAAATAATTTTACCCACACCTACAATAATTCATGCTGCTTCATCTGAATCTTGATTCTTAATCTTTTACCAAAAGTAACTCTTGAATTAAAAGCATATAGAATCAATTAGGCAGGAATATTGATTCGGACTTTTTCTTTTTCATGCTGTCATCTCTGAGTCAGAAACTAAAAGCCTTACTTTGCAGGTTACCTATAAAACATTTTTTCTTGAATAAAAATTATATACACTGTATATAATGAACAATATATTCAAATCATATATACAATGAACAAAAATGGAACAATTCATAAATAGTAATAGTCTACAGCTATAACAGAAATTTGCATAACACTCATATAGGAATTTGTTAACCCTCCTTCAAATGTTTTGGAAGTCTCTTAAGACCTGGCACTGTTCCCAGGCCTGGGGTTAGGATGCTTGTGGTGCCCCTGGTCATTCCCCCCCCCCATGTTATTTATGTGCCTTTTGCCCAGGCAATCGTGTTCCTTTTCAAACTATATGTTCTTTTAAATATTGAAAGCCACTCAGGTCTTTTTGGAGTCAGGCGGCCTTGAGATCCAATAAATAAAATAAAAATAAATAAAAATAAACTGAACCAAGAGTGTTTGTAAATTTAGAATGCAATTTTATTTACCAGGAGTGGCAATTCTTGAACCTTTTCTTGGCAGTCTTTGGAAATCCCTCAGCTAGGACTGCTAAATATAACTCATGTCATTTCTTCCTATTTTCAAGTCAGAGGACTCTTCTTTCTATCCACATTATTGTGCATTCCTATCACCTTTGACCTGGCAAAATAAAAAATAAAAAATGCTGGCACAATTTATGCTGCCCTAAGGACCAAGCTTAATGTATTTCCGTAATGACTCTTTTGAGTGTTCCTATCAGAACAAACTGGTTTGGGAGAATTTAATGGCAACAGCTGATAGATTCCTGTTTTTCTTTCCTAACCCTAACCCTAGCCCAGGGGTAGGCAACTTTGGCTCTTTTATGACTCGTGGACTTCAACTCCCAGAATTCCTGAGTCAGCCATGCTGAGGGGAAAGGAAGAGGTTTCCAAGCAGAGCCATGCTGGCTCAGGAATTCTGGGTGTTGAAGTCCATGAGTCATAAAAGAGCCAAGGTTGCCTACCTAATGTTAGCTGTTGGCAGGGAAAAAAGCACCGGTGACTCTCCTTAAGGTGTTATGAGTGAGTGTGCTTAACTGCCTGGAATAGAGATTTTAGTCACTTTCACTCCAGTGTGGAGCTAACCATGCCAGTACCCTGTAACTCTGGCTATTTCTTTTTTATATATAAGCTTTTATTGATTTTCTAATACAATTCAACAGTGCTTATTCAACAAACGTGCTGTCTGAGTTTATCACTCACTAATACAAATTAAGTTCCTAATCCCTAGTTCATTCCTCCAGCCATTGATAAAATAACTCCCAAGTTTGAAAATGTTCTGTTTCTTCTTTTTCTTTCAATCTCAAAATAAGTCTGTCCATTTCTGCACAGTCTAGTATTTTTTTATTTTTTTATTTTTCCGATGGTATTTTTTCAGTTTTCCAATATTGTGCAAATATAATTCTTGCTGCTGTTGTCACATGTAAAATCAAATATATACTTCATTTGTCAAGCTTTTCTGGCATTATACCTAATAAAAAAAGTTCAGGTTTAAAATCTACATGTTTCCCCAACATCTTTTCTAACCAAGTATGTATTTTTGTCCAATATTGCTTTAACATGTCCACCATACATGATATTAAGTACCTGGTTTATAATTACATTTCCAACATTTTGCAACATATTTGCAAACATTTTTGCTAATCTTACTCCTGGCAAGTGCCATCTATAAATGGCACTTTTATAGATGGCAAGTGCCATCTATAAAACATTTTGTATAGGTTTTCCTTATAAGAGGTTGACATTGTCAATTTATAATTTCTTTCCCACAGGCTTTGCCATTTCTCTAAATCTATATTATATCCAAAATTCTTTGCCTATATTATCATTGTTTCTTTTACTTGTTCATCTTCCATTTTCAAATTCAATAGAAAATTATACATTTTCTTAATTAGTTTTCATCCGAAGTTAATAATATTTGATCAAACAAAATCTGCTCTTTGTAGAATCCATACAGTTTAACATCTTTATCACATCTTACTTGCATCTGTAAATATGACCACCATGATAAATCAATACCCTGATTTTCCACCTGTTGTCTAGATTTTAAGTTCCCTTCAGAGTTTAGAATATCTTTATATGTCCGTATTTTCTCAAGGCTAACTAGATTTGGGTGCACAAATGTTTCCATTGTTGAAAGCCATCCTGGAATTTTCAAATATATTTTGCATTTTATTTTTTCCCATGTTAATAATAATGCATTTCTAATATAGTGGTTTTGAAAATATTTATGAATTTTATTTCCCCCATACCATAAAAAAGCACGCCAACCAAGTTGTAAATCATGTCCCTCTAAATACAACAATATTTTATTTCTGAGGGTTATCCATTCTTTTACCCACGTTAACACCGATGCTTGATAATATAAAACCCAGTCTGGCAAGCCAAAACCTCCATTTTTTTGAACTTGAGTTTTGCACAAGTAACTCTGGCTATTTCTGAGCACTGGTCTGGAAGCCTCAGTGACATAAAAATGATAAATGTCTGCCAGAAACGTAAACAGTTTTACTCTTCTTCCAGTCACTTTGACTAGAAGGGGAAACTAGTTAGAACTCTTCTCAATTTTAATTCTGCTTCTAAATATCTCAAATTCCTAAGTACTGCAAGGAAAGGAAATAGAAGTTCTGATTGAGTGGCCACAGATGACAACTGTCAAACTATGTTGGTGTCAAACTCGCCATGTCACATGACGTGTCGCGACGTATCACAACTTTTTCCCCATTGCTGGCAATGGGGTGGGCGCGGTTTCAGCATGACGCATCCGGCCCACAGTTTGACACCTTGCCATAGAGTATGCAAAATGGCATTTCTTCCTTCCAAAAGTAATAAGAAGCCCAGTAAAAAAATCCAGCCATCAAAGAAAACCCTTTGTTGGCAGAAAAACAGCAAAAAATCCCTAATGCATGCATTTGGGGCAGAACAAGGAATAGCATCTCTTTCTTTGTATAAATCAAATAGCAGCCCTAGTTTTGTTTTTGTTTTTTACAGACAGGTCTACCACTGAACATGTTTAATGATCTATCTAGTATTCATCCAGAAGTCCTACCTACCAATGCAGATAAAGAGGTCACAGAATATCTGAACAGCAGGTCAGGCATTATACAAGGACATGCTTCTGAGGAAGACAGATGTCTTCTAATAGCCGAAACCATGAAAAATAGTGACCAGAGGAAAAAGGGAGTGCACAGCAGCCTCAACAGACCAATAGATTCTTAGCGAATGCCAGCCCAACTGCATCTATCCCAAGATTGTGAATAAGACTTGTATATTTATGAAGATTTGTCTTGGGAGAAGATGGAAAACACTAACGCTTGAACACTTATGGATAAATTTAGGCTGCCTCCGAAGAGGGCTCAGGTTGAGATAAATAGCAATAGCACTTAGACTTATATACCACTTCATATATAGCACTCTCTGAGCCGTTTACGATGTCATCATATTGCCCCCAACAATCTGGGTCCGCATTTTACCGATCTCGGAAGGGTGGAAGACTGAGTCAGTCAGGATCAAACTGCTGGCAGTGGGCAGAGTTAGCCTGAAATACTGCATTCTGACCACTGCACCACCACGGCTATAAAGCCTATGAGGATAGGGTGTCTTTGTGCAGTAATTAATGGAATGTGCGGATCAGTCCAGAAACACACAAATCTCAGGTGTGGGGTTATTGTCTTAACATAAAAAAGGGAAAACTCAACTTTAAAATAAGAAATTAGAAGAGACACAAAAATCTTACTGTATCCAGGTGTGTGATCTGGTCTCATCAACTTTGCATAACAGCTCTATCCACTCTGGCTCTTAGGTTATGAAAAGTGCTAAGAGCAATCTCTGGCTACCAAATGTTTGCTCACCCTTGCCATATGGATTTATTTGGATAAACTTCCAATGAATGCAACAGGATGAACTTATGAATGGATCTGTGTACAGTTGCTCTCTTAGAGAACTTTCCTGCTTTCCTCTGGCCAGCATCCACTTATGTTGGATGGAGAATGACAGAAATGCTCATTATGAACCACAAATACTAAATGCTTCCATCTCTTAATGCAAGCAATGGGAGAAATCTTCTTTCTTCCCTATTTCTACTCTGCTATGCTACAACAAGGCAGGGTTTTAAAAACTGGTGGAGCACTGTGCCCAAGCATTCTTTGCTCTACCATTCTTAATTACCCAGGATTTATTTTTTGTGACTATTAATAAATTCATAAATACAGCCCAAGGCAAGTTTATAGCAACGCCAGATGGGAATAGGAATAAATTATTTAGCATTTAAAATTGTATCAGGGAGAAAAAAATTTTCCCAAGTTCCATGCTCTTCCACCGTTCACCAAGAAGTTACTACATTTATGAGTTTTTACTAGGGAAATAGTGGGATAATTATTGAGGTGACACCAGAATAAGAAACGGGCTTTTCAACCCCCAAGAAACAAGATCTCATGAGAAGTTGTAATTTCTGGCCAAGATTGTAAGCAAACAGAGAAATCAAATAGTTGTAGAAATTTTTACACAGAACGCAAAAAGCCCTTTCTTCCATCTTTTTCCACGTCTCCTAGGCATGTGCATATGTCATGAAACAATTCTTGTCCTGTGGGCAACAAACACAGTATTAATACAGGAATTGCATATTACTATTAATTATGGTAGAATACTCCCTTAGACTTGTAAATTTAAATTTACAAATCTAAGGGAAGACCCTTTAATTTACTGGGAAATGACAAGGCGTCTGTGGCCAACATGTGTAAAATTTACTCCTTTCTACCAGAGTTACATACTATTGGATATTTACTTTGTGTCTGAGGGTATATTTACCATTCATTCAGTGTCACAACCGATCAAAGGAGCTTACTGAGGTTCGGATGTGCTGGTCTCTCACTCTTCTAAATATGAAACTTTCTTGACTTTAAAAGGGAAAAAAAATACATTTCCAAATGTTTGACAAAGAAACACATTCCTGGAAACTCAGAGACAAGTATTTAAGGTTAAATAAGGATATGTGGTTTGGGGACAAAAATTAGTTGAGAATTGTGAGGAAACTTTAGAATGTTTTTCATTTTTCATACACAATGTGGTCAAATTTTGAACAACAAAAGGATTAAACTATCCTCTTGGCTATTATTTATATTTATTCTGAGAATGCGAGTTAAACAATTCATAATGCTAATTACAGGGCATCTTTAAATGTGAATTATTTTCAGTAATATGCAAATGAGAATTATTACTCCATCTCTTTCTCTGTACTCTAATTTCTGTCTTCTCTGTCTGCAAAAACAGACTGATGCGGTTAACTCTGCCTTCTTTTGGTCATGGATAAAGACTAATAATAGGCACGGGTATGTAAGAACATTCAGAGATCTAGTTTCTGCATTTCAAGGAAATACAAATAAATATCTGAATACTGTATATGTAATAAAAAGGAATGGTTTTACTTGAAGAAACGTGAATTGAATTTCTGGCACTATCTTCTTGTTGAAATGTGTACCAGGAAATCTACCGTTCACAAACATTTAACATCATTGTACTCTACTAGGTATCAATATACTCTGGATTTTGAATTAAAAAAGATAGATATCATTTGGCAACTATTAAGATTCTCCAGACATTGTTTTTCTTGTAAAGGTATATATGTATGTGTATATACACACATACAGGTTTATTTTCTGTATTTTTGTATTTTGTAATTTTTTGTATTTTGTGTTTACTATTTGTTTTTAATATGCTGTGAACCGCCCTGAGTCCTATGGGAGAAGGGCGGTATACAAATTAAAATAATAAATAATAAATAAATAAATACATATATTTGTGTTTGTAGTTACAATTTCCACAACCAAGGCTCTTAGAGCAGATTCAGTTCTGTTATTACTGATTTTTTTTCTTTGTTTTAAAACATGGTTGTATTCAGCTGGTGTTACTATGGTGATTGAGATAACTTATAAATTGATTAAATAAACTAATAAACTTCTGGACGTGGAGCCTGGTACAATAGGTTGAGCAACCTTGGAGTGAAAAAAGAGCTTCGAAAGGAATTTGGAGATGAGGATCCCAGAACTATGGCAAAACATGAATATTTCTAATCTATCCATGGACTGTTTTTTTTGCGACTGAACTATTTTAATAGTTGTTCCTTAGGAACTATAAACCCGATCAAACTTATCTTAATCAACTTTGATTTAGTTTCTGCAACATATTTTGTCTGAGGGTGCCTCAAAAGGTCTCCTGGAAATTTTGTTAGGGAAAATGCAGTGGCCAGACTCTTATCTGAACTGCAAGCTGGATGGCAGGGATAAAAGATTAATGGGAGAAAAAAAATCTTCCAAAGAAGATTATGTTGATTTTATTGTTTCCAGGTCTTTAGATATATAGTTAATTATTTTTTATAGAAATCTTGAAGGGCTCCAATGCAGGGGTCCCCAACGCCCAGTACACGACCCAGTGCCGGGCCATAGCCCATTCAGGACAGGGCCATGGAAATGGTGAGTATACACAAGTGCGCACGTGTGAACTTGCACTTGTGAGAGTGGCGGGTGCGCAAAACTGCCCCTTCTTCCCCCCCTCACTGCTACCACCACCTCCACTGTCTTCTGAGCAGGAAAGGTCAGAGACTTTAATAGATTTAGCTATTACTTTGGGTTTTTTTCGGAAATGATTCACTCATTTTACTGACAATTATATTATTGCATTTTCGAAAATGTAGATATTGATTTCAAGATCAGTGAAAAGAAAAACAACCATCCCTTTTGGGGAGACACACACAAGGGTATTATATACACATGTCATTCCCCCACCCCCAGTCTAACCAACAACCCTGGGATCTTCTGCAGGTTTCCTATCAAAGTCTTCACACTCTGCTCTACTTAGTTTTTTCAAGATATATCAAACTCATCCACATGCTCTACTGTAATCATAACTTGATGAAATTTTGGCATTATTATGCCTCAGATCAGTTCATTAAATTAAAACTGACAAACTGATGCAGGTTTTCAGTTAAATTCTTTTTAAATTTTCTCTGGGCTTTTGAAATGACCATTAACTACCATACCGGAACAGAGTAAGTTCAGATGCTCGATCTGACAATCCAGTTTTTCAAATTGGTTTGCTAGATAAGAGAACACAGAAGTGCACAGCCCCAGCATACATTGCTTACAGGCATATTGAGAATCCTTACCAATGTTGGCTTAAGATAGGTTCATCTGTAAAAGTCTTATTTTCTTCCATTACTTCTCTTGAACTTGGCATTATCAGGAAGTGCTCCATTCTATTTGCTCTTCAGGAGAGGTTTTATAATGTTTTTTTGAGGTGGAGTTCCCAAGGTTTGCTTTGCTTTGTTTTGTAACAATCCTAAGCCTATTTTAGGACTTACGTAACTGACATCTAATGTGGGTCCTATGGAGTTAGGCTGAAATAAAATTTGCGGGATTTGAATCTTAAAACCACACATATAACATTTTAACAAACAGGAAATTAAGCACACATGATCCAAATCAAGCTAACTAGTTCAAACCAAAAATCATTTTTTGTCCAAAGATTTTGTTTCAAGTTTATGGTCAATCAAATGCTTCTCTGGCTCCTCAGTGTGTACAGGATGGTGACAACGGGTAAATTAGGATTTGCAGCTTGAAGTCAGAAGCCTGATTCAAAATTATGAACACAAGGAATCATTATATAGCTTCCCAACAGAAGGACACTACTGCTTTTACCCCAAGGTTCCTTTAACAGTGACTCCACCTTCGTAGACAAGCAAACGAAAGATATACTTAAATGATTTTTTTTCTGTGTTTGTCTCAAAATGTCACCAACTTGGCTCAGAGGGTCTCTAAAGGCACAAAAGCTCATTCTGAGATGCACGTGCGACTGAGTTTTGAGTTATCCATCCCTAATTTAGTCCCTGCTTAGGTGGGATTTTACATGAGCGCTGATGATTTTAAGTACTGCTCTTTCACACTGCAATCAAGCCTGCTTTAAAATGTGCCATACACACATTTCCCACATTATTTTCTAGTGTTGTTGCTACCCCAGATTTCCTAACAAGAGACAGTCTGCTCTGCTAAATGGGGGTGGGTGGGGTGAGAGGTGGGGGAAGAAGAAGCCTGCCTTTGTAACACCGGGATTAAATATGGAGCAAATATTTGCAAAGACAGGATTAGTCAGCTTTTATTAGAAAACATAATGGGGTTTAAAGAAAATAAGTCATAAATGCAGCATCCCTCTAAATCAGACATGTCAAACACAAGGCCCGGGGGCTGGATGCGGCCCGTGAAGTGGTTTCATGTGGCCCACGAAGCCATCCTGGAAACAGTGAAGGAATGGCCCCCACTGCCTTGGCCCTGGCCCAGGCCGGCCGGGAGCCAATGTACAATTTTGTGGTGGCCATCTTGGCACTTGCTCCGGTGGACCATGCCTTGGCACTTGCCCCGGTCCCACCCCCTTCTGCCAGAGACCCTCAGATCTGTCCCACTCCTGCCCAAGCCCCCATAGGCACCCTTAATGCGAATGATGTAGAACTGGCCACGCCCACCCAGTAGGCTACACCCACTCCATCCACGCCCACCCATTAGGCTGCACCCACTCTGGCCACACCCACCTGGCCCCCCAAGGGCAACCGCAATGCTGATGCGGCCCTCAGTGAAATTGAGTTTGACACCCCTGCTCTAAATTGTAGAATAAAAAAAATCATCGGTCTTGAACAAGGTGGAAATTCACACAGGCAAATTTTCATGGGATTGCATGGCTGCTGTATGACCCCCACAAATGCAACTTCTTTAAGAAGGCAGTGGCAGTGTGTTATCCCCCTCTAAAGCACCTTTTCTGCTGCAGATACAAAATGTTGCACATCCCTAATTTTGTGAAGTCTCAGAACCTACTGGTTGGCTTGAGATTCAGACCAACACCTGCATGCACTTTTTTTACTGCATTTTTTTTTTTTTTGCAAGGGGCCTTTTCCCGCTGCCAATTAATATGAGTCAACAAGAACTATACCAGCATAACATTCGCTGTCCTTTTTGCCAATCCCTATGCTGCATCTATTGCCTATGTTTTGGCTCACTGTGGAATAGTGATGTCTTTCTTTGAGGTGTGCCAGATAGGTTAAGCAAAAGTAATGTATTAAACTCTTTGGGTATGCTGCTCAACCTTTTTTTAGAAGGTTACCAGCTAGTGGAAAATCATCTTCGCATCCCAACACTGATGCAAGGATGGGGCACAGATATGGTTTTGGGGAAGTTCAGACAGGCGGACTGACCCTGCAAAAGAGGAGAAGGTAAGTCTATCTTCCAGCTCTTCTGCTTGCTCAGTGGGTTTTGCAGACCTTTTAAAAAAAATAATCATGCTTTCTTGCTTTGGGAGTGCAACTCTTTTAGAACCAGGTACTTTTGGAAGCCTGATGAACATCTGTTCAGCAAGCATGTGGAGGTTAAAAGTTTTGACATATTTATAATCTCTTATTTCTTTCGTTTCAAAACCAGAAAACTCCCCAACTCTTTCTGCAGTTGGGGCAGAATGAAAAAGAATAATGTGTGTGTGTGTGGGGGGGACTTCTCAGAATGTGTATGGCTACTAATGGTCAGTGGGTGATGGGCTGAACCTGCCCTCTGTGGGTCACCTAACTGGGTTGCCAAATTTGGTACTTCTCACCAAATTTGGTACCTCTTAAGATTGCTTCTAGTTGCTGTTGATTTGAGGGGAAAAGACCTTGTCAGAGAGGAGGAGGATTTAAGGCTGTCTCATGAATGGTCTGAAGATGTGATGAAGGAAATATCATGGGGGACACAGCAGAAAAAAAAATGCTACCACAGCCTGTTTGTTCTCTGGTTAAATGCAAGAATGGAAAGTCTCTTGAAGCTGGCAAAAGCAACTTACTCCACTAAAGCCTAAGAGAGCTAAATGTGGTAAGATATGGACATACAAAATACATCTAACTGAAACAGCAATATGGGAGAAGCATCAATGTTACCAAAAAATGAAAAAGCTTTAGCAAATGCTCTAACCACTAGGTATGTCACTGCTTTTTTTTTTTACATATGTCAAATCTGGAGTTGGTGTAGTTTAATTCCTTCCCATTGATTTATACAGTGGGCAGGGGAAAATGGAAATAATATTTCTCCTTTCTTTCTGCTCTGCCACTCTCTAATTGACAGAAACTCTGACATTTTATTATATTGTTTCTCTCTCACACGCATACACACACACATGCATGCATAAAGCAGCAGGTAAAATATTCCTGATTAATCACCTATTCATTACTTATGTAAAGATGGCTGAATTATCATTCACAAAATATGAGGAAATGCAAGTTTCTTCATGATAAAAGCTTCAGCTATAAACAGAAGTTACAAACATTATGGTGCACTCTAAATTTATACAGTCACAGAAATAAAAGCTGCGAGACAACAAAAACATCCAGAAATAGATTTTTTTTTAAAAGAAAACAATCACCTTGATTTCAGTTAGCTTCTCTTGATCTTTCCAGTCTGTGCTGTGGCTTCTCTAGAAGTTTAGCTGGTACTTTCAGATTTTATTCTTTGTTGACACAGCAAGCATTAATTGTTGAGCCAAGCAAAGAAGGGCTGTAGGTGGCCATATTTATTATCAGTGTTAGATAGCATTTCTTGATTCAGTTCTACATAAGAAAATTCACTACATCCTTCAACTCAATGGTGATGTTGTTTACATCAACAAAATACTGCATGACATAGATTCATGTAGTTGTGATGGGTAACATAAACTATTAGAAGCAATATTGTTAAACATTAAATACCAGCTGCTGTGAAATTCCAGTGGAAAGGCAAGTGTCTTCATCATGTCCTGCTTGAATTCATCTCAAATCTGGTTGGTCTATACAGGAAAAAAAAGTACTGAATTTTCTTTTGTTCTCATCTCTGAGTGTTAGGGGGCATAAAAATAATGTATTGTGCTTATCTTTGGGTCAGTTAGGATTAGCTATTGCTCTAGACAGGGATAGTAGGATGGACAGAGGGGTGAATGGTGAGACAGATATAAAGAAACATATAAACAGACACATTCTTAAACCAATAGTTTTTGTACATTTTCTTTTGTATGTTTACAACAAATTTAGAAACCTCACTAATGAGCAAGGACATTAATGTAACAGTGGCCAGGAGTTCCAATGACATATACAATTGATCAGATTCTAAATTGACAGCAGCAGCTTTGAAATCTAGGACTATGATAACAAAAATGGCACAAATTCACCAATCTACTAAGCAACTAGAGATGGAAGAAGAGGTTTTCCTTCAAACTTTCTTACATTCTAATCCCTAAAATCATGCAAAGAAGTTTTGGAATTGAGAAACACAAGAGATAAAGGCAGGACTACCAATATGCAAACTGAAACAACTATCTTAGATGCATTATGCTGATGAGATAGCAGTACTGGGGTTTCTCCTAAAGCAGATCAGAACTGTTTGGCCTTTGCTTCAGCTAGGACAGAAGTAATGTCTAAGGTCAATCCCTCAAGAGTCAACTATCAGTCCAACCACCTCTTATACCTGGAATGGAGTAGGTTCCACTATCTCAGGCAAAAAATATTTTGAATCAGCTCAGAAAGGGGGGAATCAGCCTGGCTGTATGGGATTGGTATATAAGGAAAGACAGATTTATATTATAACAGACAGGAAGTTGTGACAGACAAGTGGTCATCTCCAAAGATAATCTACCCCAGTGCACTAATACTTTGTTTAACTACAGAATTAACTATATAACTCCCAGAATTACTTCAGACACTAGGCCATAATTCACCATCCATAATACAACATAATAAATCCAAACAATTTGCATTATGGTTGGGGTACATTATATGTGAAAAAAAGTTATAATCAACATCAAATACTAAACATCCTTGGAACAAAGCCTGTAGCTACACTTTGGGTCAGTCCCTCTCTCTCAGACCCAACCCACTTAATGGGGTTGTTGTGGGAAGAATAGGAGGAAGAGGGAGTATTAGGTACGTTCGTCATCTCGAGTTATTTATTATTTATAAAAATAATAAAGGCAGAGATCCAGACTGGCCAGGTAACTTTCAAACTTTGCGGACCCTTCTCACAATAAGCTATTTTCTTAAGGAGAAGTATGCAAAAAAATAGTGAGAATGTAAATTCAGTATATTAAAAGAGGAAAATCAGCTAAAGTCTAAAGGCAAGAATGTGTTGAGTACTGGAGCAAATATTGCTCCTTTCTCCATCATTCTTTCATAGATATAATTTCTGCAGTTGGATACAGAAGACAGATACACAGAATGTCTGCGCAGGTTTATAATAATTTGTATACGGGAAACATAGATATTTCTTCTCCAGAGGTTAATTTTCCACAGGCATTTACTAGCAGCTCTTTGGGTCAAATACAAAATTATAGAAATGGAATAACACTATTTATAATGGAGGGGTTGTTTTGACAGCTATAATTACGACTGGACAACCTTCCCCGAATGAAAAGTACCACATAAATGAAAACTTGTCAAAATATACAAACTCTTAAGAGGGCGTGGAGGTTAACCCAGCCTAACGAGTCCTCCTGGATGTCTCCAAGGTGTGTTAATTGTGCCTTGCAAAAATTAAGCCGAATCCGAAGGAGAAAAAAAAAAGGGCCTTCCATAATAATAAATAGACCATAATAGAATTCTTTATTAGCCAAGTGTGATTGGACACACACAAGATAGTCAAAAGATACTAAATAAAAGCAATCAACAAAAATCATAAGGTGCAAACAACAAAGTGTTAGTCGTAAGATGCTAAAGGAATAGGTAAGAAGAAAGATGAGAAGGATAATAGTTATACAGCCCTACTACATAGTTTGATATCCTAAAACAGTGTTGTGGGAATTAGTTACCTAGCAGATTGATTGGATGGGAGAAAAACTGTTTGTGTTTAGTTGTTTTGGCGTGCAATGTCCTATAGCCATCTCTGGGGTCAAGTCTCCTCAATGCACGAGTCTGCCCGCCCTTGTGCTAAAACCCAGATGACTCATTTCTGGCAAAAAAAGGTGACTGAAGGCACAAGGTTGCTTATAAACCTGTACAGGTAGTCCTTGACTTACAATTTACAATTGAGCCCAATGTTTCTGTTGCAAAGTGAAACATTTGTTAACTGAGTTTGCACCATTTTACGACCTTTCTTGCCACCGTTGTTAAGTGAACCACTGCAGTTGTTAAATTAGTTGAACTGTTGTTAAGTGAATCCGGCTCCCCTATAGACTTGGCTTGTCAGAAGGTCACAAAAGGGGCTCACGTGACCCCGGGACACTGCAACCGTCCTAAATATGAGTCAGTTGCCAAGTGTCTGAATTTTGATCACGTGACCCTGGGGGAATGCTACTAGGATCCTAAGTGTGAAAATTGGTCCCGAGTCACTATTTTCAGTGCCACTGTAACTTTGAACAGTCGCTAAACAGACTGTTGCAAGTCAAGGGCTACCTGTATTACCTGCAATTGCTCTGAGCCTGATCTTCTGAAACAAAACGGGGCCTCCTTTCTAGCTTTCCAATTCTGCCTTTGCCCTGGATTTTTTCTAACCTGACCCTTTTCTCTTCTCGGCCATTTCTCCTCCCCTCCTCAACAAGAGGATGCTCTCTTCAGATCTCTGCCATCGCTCTCCTTTCCCGCCCTCGGCTTGAGGTGCAAACAACCCCGGAGCCGCTCTGTCTGCTTGCCGAGCTCGCCGTTTAAAGAAACAGACGCACATTTCTCACTGAGAACAGTTAAGTAAACAATAATATTTTTTTAACACAGAAAGTAACTCAGCGTTCGCAGCGTGAAGTCAATGCGTCTAGTAAACCCCAAACTAATTTTAGTCGGCTGGCATCGAGGGGAGAGGTGGCTTCCCTCTTCCCCTCCCCACTCTTTAATTTACATTTGTGAAAACTTGTGGCTGCAAATATTTGCTAGTCTGGGGCAAACAGGAGGCAAAGAAGCAGGTTTAAAAATAGCCTGATTTTAGGAGAGAGAGAGAGAAAGAGAGACAGTCTCTTGTGCCAATGGGCATCCTTCAGGAGTGAACAGCGTATCAGAGGCAAAAGCATTTGTTGCTTTTTAGGGGGTTAAAAGTACAAGATAGGCCAGTTAGATCTCATTCACTTTCCTAGAAGCAGAAAAAAGAAAAGGAAAAAAAGCGTAAAATGTCTTAGGCAAAAATGAAGAATCACCTGCTTAATCAAGGCTGGGGAATAAATACCCGTATCGCGCATCAAAGTCTACAGGTAGTCCTCGACTTACAAGAATTCATTTACTGACTGTTCAAAGTTACAGTGGCACTGAAATAAGTGACTTATGGCCATTTTTCATACTTAGGACCATTGCAGCATTCCCATGGTCACGTGATCAAAATTCAGACACTTGGCAACTGGTTCATATTTATGACTGTCACAGTGTCCCGGGGTCAAGTGATCACCTTTTGCAACCTTCTAACAAGCAAAGTCAATGGGGAAATCCAGATTCACTTACCATGTTACTAATTTAACACCTGCAGTGATTCACTTAACAACTGTGGCAAGAAAAGCCGTAAAATGGGGCCAAACTCACTTAACAAAGGTCTCATTCAGCAACAGAAATTGTGGGCTCAATTATGGCCATAGGTTGAGGACTACCTGTATTTTTACAATTATGATGGCATTTTCTGAATTTAGAATGCAAACCTGCACATGCTCTATTTTCTTAGAAAGGGGGCTGTATGTGTTTTCATCATCCTCAGGGTTTGTATTCAGTCTGAAAATGGAAATTAGAAACATAAAATTAAGGCAGGGAGGAAGATAGGATTTTCAAGCTTGTGTACAATAGTACTATAGACACCATGATTTGTGATGTTGTCTTGCTGATGTAAATTCTTTTATCTTCTCCCAATGTGAAAAACTGTCAATGTCCCAAAAAAATTGGAATATATTATTTGTTCCATCATCCACATGGGATGATTTGTTTCTGGAAACCAGAGGGTGCCCCAAGTGTTGTGAGATGGGGGAATGATAGACAGCACTAATTGGACAGGTTTTGAGTAAAAAAAGTTCTTGGCAGAGGATGAGGGAGAGAATTAATACAGAAGCTACCAAGGGAAAAAATTGAGCAAATTGAGAAAGTGACGTTGTGTTTATTGTGACTCTGAAAATGTGGGAAAAGGTTTGATTGCATAAAACTGCTTTGAATGAGTAAGTGCCTAATAGTTAAGAGGAGTAGAAAATCTTTACTTTACTGGGGAGACAAAGGAGAAAAAAAAAATATCCACCCTTTCTTCCTTGCAAGTCTGAAATTAATCAGAAAAGCCCTTCCAACCAGTTTATCAAGGGGAAAACAGGCCTGCCTAATTTTCACTTTGCTAAATGAGTAGAGTCAGGAAAAAAGCACCCTGAAATGTGATGTTGATCACAGAAGTTCTGTATCTCTTCTAATGTGATCTAATATGATGCAGCCAACATTTCCTAGGCCCTACCCGAGATATTTATTCTCTCATTTACCTTCAGATATCAATAGTAAAAATAAATAAATGTTCTAATATTTTTTATCATTTATTTACCATCTAATTATAAGCCAACTTATCCTACAAAATGCTACTGAGTACCATTTTGAAAATAAGCAACTTGCTTCTTTTGATGGAAAATTGGGGGGGGGGGAATCAGCTAGTTTGACTGGGCTTTAAAGATTTAAGAGGCAAAATGGGTGCTTTGTTCCTTATTTTTTACAAAACATATACAAATAAAGAAATATTAAGTGGTATTAAGTAGTATTCTGGAGCCTGCAAAGTGTGTATTGGGGGCCTAAGAGAGTATATAGCCCATAGTTTGCTTGTTGCCCACACTAACCTAGCACTGTGTATAACACTGGCTTCTACTGTATATCCTTCCTTCATTCTTTCCTTCCTTTCTTGTCTAGCTTATTTTTTTCAAGGTATCTACCCTTTCCTAGTCTAGTTCCAGGCCAAAAAAAAACTAAATAAAATGGGAACTAACCTGATTGTTACCAGTTATCTTCATATGCAGGCAGACCTTGTTTAGCAACTGCTTCATTTAGCAACCATCCACAGTTACAATAGTGATGAAAATATAACGTTACATCCAATCCTCACATTTACAACTTTTTCTGTAAAGAAAAGAACAACTGAAGTAAAATCATAAGCATAGGCGTGGTTATGCTTATGATTTTACTTCAGTAATCATATGGTCCAGATACAGCAACTGCCTGTATCTGGACCATCTATATCTGTAATGTGCACAAAAGCAAACAATCATCCATTGTAACTGTGTCAAATCTTCAGTAGCCAGAGATTGGAAGGTTCTTGACCATGTCTCTCAGCTGATGAGCTGATAAACTGCTTGTGGCCCAGAATTGCACACAGTACTTTTCACATAACTGAGATAAGTGTCCTTAGTGTTTTGGCCCTTAGGCATCTGCCCAGGCTGCCACCATGGTTAGATTAGCTAACATAATAGGATTATTGAGGATTATTGATTATTGGTTTAATGGTTAACGCATCAAGCTAGAAGTCAGGAGATTGTGAGTTCTAGTCCTATTTTAGACACAAAGCCAACTGGGTGAACTTGGGCCAGTCATTCCCTCTCAACCCTGGAAAGGAGGCAATAGCAAACCACTTCCCAAAAACACAGAACATGTACATGGTCTGGTTGTCTTGGGCGGGAGTGCTATTTGTTGTTTGAGCAGACACTGTCTGTATGAATTCCAATTCCAATGAGAAAAGAGTCTGGGCAGTTAGCTCTCTGACAGTGCAACCTGGTCTAGACAGAAGTGTAAATGAAGCTCTTGAGTAAACAAAAAGGGAAAAAGTACCAGAGTTAATATGCTGCATCTCTTACGAACGTCACCCTGCCATTTAAAATGATATGTGGAGTTATATTTTTTAACCTAGTACACCACCTAGATTCTTTGGATCTGGAGGCCTATACATCTAAACAAATGAATAAATACATGCTGCTTATGCTGTGATTAAAATCTGTAGTCCACAAAGCCCAAGTTCTATCAGTGGGTGAAAAAAAAAATGCAAGGATGCTTTGCTACATTTCATTTAAACTATCCAAAAGTTCACTCAAAAGATAGTTGTAGATTATTTTTGACAGCACTTCAGGGATTTATCTGGTAGAAATTAACAGAGTTCCATTCTGGCACTCATTTACTGGATTTATACACTGCGCTCAACCATATTTTACTGAATAAAAACATTTAGATGGATTTGAACAACACACCAAACCAGAATCAAATTAGGAATTTGTTTAATGGATGAACTCAAACATTATTTAATGAAACTGTTATGGGGTGAATTGTTTGGTCTGGACCCAAGAGTTATCCTCAATATATTAATGACATCCAGAACTACCTTTTTGAATAATCTAATCCAGAGTCAACAGGGCATCCGGAAAGTCGAATTTTGAAACCATCCTGAGATGTGGGCAAAGCCAAGCCCATTTAGTTATTTTTAATGGGATTTAAGCCATCAAGCTTTCCTGCAGTCTCTAATGGCCAGAATGAGCTTGGAAGACTGCCAGCATGGCCTAGCATCATTCGGGACCATATGTAAGAAGTACTCAATTCATTGTTCAACATCTCCAAACCTGACTGAGAAACATGCTAGCGACTGATAAAGTCTTCTAGAGTAGGGGTCCCCAGTCCCCAGCCCACTACTGGTCCACAGCCTGTTGGGAACCAGGCCATGCAAGCGGCAGGTGAGCACGTGAAGCTCCATTTGCGCATGCGTAGCATTAGGTTGTGTGTGCAAACCCATGCCCTCCCCTTTTGCTGCAACCTACCGCCGCCTCCCTACTACCGGTCCATGGAGCTGGAAAGGGTGGGGACTAGTGGTGGGATTCAGCCAATTCGCACCAGTTTGGCAGAACAGGTAGCAATTTTTTTGTTGCCCAGGCCCAGAATGGACTTCCGGAAGCAGCATCCATACAGAGAACCAGTTGTTCACATATATGAATTCCACCACTGGTGGGGACTGCTGTTCTAGAGTCATCCAACCAAAGGTCTACCAATGTAGCAATAATAAGTGAAGAAATAGCCACCACTACTAGTCAATGTGGCAGCCCCTAATAAGAAAAGTGGCTCCTAAAAGCAAGGGGTAATTTTGAAAGCTAAGTTTAGAAGGCCAGAAGACGTGTGGGTGAACTGGAGGCCTTCTCTCTACAGAAAGAAGCTTATGAGAAAAGATATACAGAAAAAGGCATGATTTTATGGTAAAGAATTGACAATAAAGCTACTGTGGTTTTCATCAGCTGGCTCACAGTCTTCTCTGAAAAGCTGCTTTATTAGCTGCAAAACCACCTAACAATAGTGAGCTAGATGAATTACCTATAGTGACATAAGCAGTTTAACATACATCACAGCAGGAGCAGCTAAACTTGGCTGAATCCTTCATCCCCCAAAATGCTAAGAAAGCTCAGATCTGGTTAATATTATAGGTATGGCTAGAAGTTGAAAAAACATCCCGGAAGAAGACAGTGGTAAACCATTTATGTATTGTTGCCAAATTAATTACAGAGAAGTATCTATGTAGTCACTAGGAATCAAGCCTGACTTGTGGGCTCAAAAGTCGGGCTACATTTTTTCTTCAGTGGTTGCACTTCTATTAATTTATTTTCAGCTTCAGGAGACTGCAAGGAATATGGTTACTGAGATGGTGATATCACCGTCGGCACATTTTTCATTTTTGGGAGTGGGGGCGCGGTTTCAGAAAATAAGTTTGTGAAACTTCCCAGAAGTTAAACAGGTTAAATCATTTTAAGGAGATGAAAATATTGTGCAAAAATGGGGCTGAGAGCCGGGTATACCTCTGACATACAGATTGAGCTTTTTTGAGCCAGCATTCAGTGACAACATTACTACTGGATTCATCAGTGAGAAGCCATATGCGTCATAAAATTCATCAGGTTCAGTTATGGATGTTTCCAGTTAAATGGATCTAAAACATCACGTGACGTGTGGCAACGTATCACGACTTTTTTTCCATTGCCGGCAATGGGGTGGGCATGGTTTTGCTATGATGCATCTGGCCTGTGGGCCGGCAATTTGATACCCCTGCTGTAGGAGATGACTAGGTTGAGCCCGAGGGAGGGGTCAAACACCTCATCAGTCATGAGTCCTTGCGTGCCCATAAGAGACCTCAGTCCAGCCCACCTTGAATTCCTTTCTTAACTTTTGCTCATTTCCCTTGACCACTAGTAGTTCAGATTCTTGTAGAGAGCTTCAGCTTGCAATAAATCTTTATACACATTTGAATTGCCTGAATCTTCTGATTTCCCCGGAGCTTGACACATCCTTTCCTAAGTTTTGGAAATAAGGCTATAGTAGATACAGTTATCCTAGCAGTATTGTCAAAATTAGGCAATGCCCAGTTCCTAAGCAGAGAACAGAAAAAGGCAGGGGAGCAGGATCAGGACAACGGCTTCACGGTAGGGAAGAGTCTTCCTTCCTCCCACTCTGTTCTCTGAGCAGTGAAGAAAATTGACTCATCTTATGCTTAGTTTTCCATGCTTCGGAGCTTCTGACAGTGCCAGTATCTGGTGGGGATGTGCCATTGTCCCCTTGTTCTTCTACAGGTCTTCCTGCCACCTATTTCTTTGGCTGCAGAGAGAAAGGCTGAGATATGTGAAGCTATGGCACAAGCCAAAAAAGTTATAAATCAAAATGATGGGACTGATTGAATGGGTTCTTTCACAAGACCGACTTCTCACAGAATCAGAAAGGATTTGTACCAGCATGAAAGCTTTTACAGAAGCTTGAAATAAACATGAGTATTTTTCTTAGCACTAAAGAGTTAACACCGGTAAAAACCATGCTTGTATTTTTTTTTAGAGGTAAGCAAGGGGGATTTATCAGAGAGTCACATAGGCAAGAAAGGAATGTAAACTATAATTATATATCTATTTATTTTATGTGCCACTTTTCTCCCTACTGGCATCTGAGGTGAAAGCATGTACGTTGGAGATTGTAGTTGTAGATACTATTAATGTAGCTTAGCTATTTCTCTATTGGGCTATGAGAGCAGCAGGCATATCTTTAAAACAAGATGTCTACTCTCATCATCCCCTGATTAAAGACACAAGATTCTGGTGAGATCAAGAGGGTTTTTTCCCCTATAAATTGTAGCACTGATTTTCTTTGATAGCTTATATGCAGCCCATTCTATACTGTAGCTTAAACTTCTTCAGAAACCATGTTGAATGAAGTTGAACAACTGATTGACAATTCCCAGCTGGAACTCAACAAATTATTATGGGCAAAGGTTTTGACATGCAGTTATAGAGTATCTTGTAATTATTTGGCAGCAGGGGCTCACAATTTGCTCCTCAGATGTTTGAAAACTTGCCATTGCACTTTAATTGTTAATATGACAAGAAGTAAAAAATAAATGCATGGAGAATAGTCATGTTACTCCCTCTCAAAGGGAAAGAACAGCCATTTGGTTCAATGTGTGTCTCTGTTTTACAGCATGCAATCAGATGTATCAGAATATGCCCATTTATTTCTGGATAATTCCATGCTCTCTGTCGAAGCCAGCCTGGTTAGCAAGAATTTTCTCTTTCTCAGAATGTAAAAAAAACAACAACCACCCTTTTTGCAAACTAGGCTTATCTTTTGTCACACATGCTCCAAAATCCAAGCTCAAGAAACTCAAAATCATGTTGGTTTGGTGCCTATTAGGGCACAAGACAAGCAGAAGCAAAATTGTTACTATATATATATTTCCTTTTCCATGAACTATATCAGTTCCTGCATTAATGGATTTCTGCCCATGTTCTATGGACATTTCAGAATTATGGGAGGCTGTGGACCCTTCTCCTAGAGACACATTCCTGATCTTCCCCTTTTCACCTTTCCCAAAGTTGGAGTTCCAGCTTTTAATGAGATAGAAGGTTGTGGAGGGTTCTGTGTGGGCTGAAAAGCAGTGAACATATCTCTCCCTCTGAGGGTGAATTTTCTTTGCTCTCAAAGGGAGCATTTGAAAATATATGGCCCCTGACACATTATCCAAACATCTATAGAACTGCAGCCTTAACTCACTTACCACTGCATCTGTTTAATTTTTTTCTGCCATTTTTACAATCTTATAAACAAAACAGGAGTCTCATTTAATTATCTAATATTACCCATAAGTGTCTTTCTGTTTGCTTCACAGTGAATTTCTAACCTTTTTCAAAAATAGCTGGGATGTCCTAGACCAGATATGTCCAACATTTGGTTTGTCTAGTCAGTACTGAGTGAAGAGGAATTGTCTTGGGTCACATGTAAAATATATAGTTAATATATAGTTAATATATATCAACAACACACATATTTTTATATTTGTTACTATGATCTTGTGGGGCCTCATTATTAGCTGTCCAGGGCCTTAGGTGGACTGTGGGCCATGGATTGGACATGGCTGTCCTAGACCATCCTGTCCTTACCAAATAGTTTGGGGATCTGTTAGTTTTCAACTTCCAGAATTTCCAACTAGTACCTGGAGGCACTAAATTGGAGGAAGGTACAATTGAACCCAGGATGGACAACCTAAAGCCTCTGGGTGACATGCAGCCCTCAGTTCCCATTTTGTGATCTTCAGTGACAACAATGCCACCTAGTTTTGGTGGTAAACTTTCAACCTTTCTGTGCCTGCTGAAGTTACAAAACAATGTGTTAAGCTTCCCCAAAACTTGGTATTATTCACATTTGGAAGATGGATGAGAAGGAAGAAGAGGAGGAAGAGGAAGAAACAACAACAACAATCCTGGACCCAAATGTTTGTAGTCCTGCTCTCCTTCATGACTTCCCTGTTACTGGTTACATATTCTGAGACCCTTGGAGATAAAAAAAATAAAAAGTTGTGTCTCTTAGAAAAAAATAGACCACAGAAGAATATTATCACTGTCTGAATGCTTGATTTTCCATATACAGTGAATGTTGAAGATACTTGTAATTATTTTGGCTGTGTACATGGAGCATATCATATGTCACAAACCTGAAGAAGGAAGAAAAAATGAAATATTGGTGGAAGAGTTAAGCAATCATACAATTCTTTGGCTTTTGCTTATGTACTGGAATCTTGGGATATCAAACAACCCTTGACTCCTACATTGAGGATTTTATAAGTCCATCAATAATAAATGGGGAACAAAATTTAGAAATCCTGGAAGGTATTTGGGAGCCCTTTAACCTTTTGTTAAAATTATTACTGAACAGTATTCAGGAATGGGAGCTGCTACTACACATACACATATGAATTTATAGCAAGGATGAAGATTGCATGTTTAGAGTTTCTTAAAGCCCTTTTTATGCATCTGTGATAAAGATTTCATTATATGAATTTTTTCCTCTTGGTATACTAACACATAATCCTTGTCATTCCTATAAATTCTGCAGACTAAAATACTGTCTTTTGTTCTAGCTGTGAGCTAGTTTACTTTGGGTGACAAAAAAGCCACCTTACAATTTTTTTCTATACAGAATGCTCTGCAGCAGTTTCTTAAACTATGTATTGTACTCTAGAATGCCAGTATTCCCGAACCATGTGTAGCTGTTCCAGATGTTGGTTCCATTCACTACTTAATAGGTATGCTAGGATTGGTCAACATATTCAGTGCATGATCCATTCCTTTCACGGAAGAGCTATTTTCAGACGATTTGTGTCCAGGTTAAAACAAGCCTGTTTGGTCTGCAAGGGATCTGAAATACATGTGTTTGATCTGGGTGTGGATTCAAAACATGTGTTCTGGATGGATGCTTTTTGGGAGAAGAGTAGGTGAAAGTAAGGGCCTTCTGGCTAAGGGGAAGTAGAGAAAGGGAGATTATGGGAAGGTTAGTGGAGGGTTGATGTCGATTAAGCTAAAAGCATTAGCTCATAGGAGAAGTAGGGCAAGGAAAACTCTTGAATTGTATTGGGCAGGCTATGCATAAGAGGAGAAGAGAAAGGCCAGGCATGCCCACTGTATAAGGCCACTCTATTTCTTCAACAATCTCCTAAAAGGGAATTTTCAGCACTCACAAAAACTAAGGCCAAACGCTGAAGTAGGCTAAATATTATGTTGATTCTATGACTCTCTTTAATCATATTCCAGATACTGATGAAATATGCTATGGCAGTGATGGCGAACCTTTTAGAGACCGAGTGCCGAAACTGCAATCCAAAACCCACTTATGTATCGTTGGATGCCGGGTGGGCGTGGCCCATTGGGTTGATGTGGCCCATTGGGTGGGTGTGGCCAATTGGGTGGGCATGGCTGCAGTGGTAACGGCAGACTGGGTGGGACTAAAAAGTTCAATCAATCGATTCCAACTTTGCAAGATCTTTTTTTCCCCATGAGAAGTTGAAATTGATTGATTGATTGAACCTTTTTTTTTGCACATGGCAATTTTTTTTTAAATAAACATGTTTTAATTCATTGTTTCTTCTTTCCCCCTTTTAAAAACAGTCTTAAGTATTCCTCTTTTTTTAAAAAAAAAAAGTCACTCTTTTGTAGTCTTAAAAGTTTAAAAAAACACGGGTATCTAATTTTTCAACCTAAAGGCATAACAACAAAAATTCTACAGTATCTCTTGTAAAGTGACCAAGAAAGTTTACAATAACAGGCCCAGAAGGTAATACATTATCACTCAGAATTCTTTAACAACCAGGGAGGTTGCTGGAAGAAGGAATGCATTGAAGCTTGCCCCTAAATAGCTACTCAAAAACTAGCAAGGAAATACTAATGATTTACCCCAATTTATACCCTAGAGTGAGTTTTTTAAAGAATAGTATTCAGTATCTGTTTTTGTATCTCAGAACAGCTCTCCCCTATGGTTCTTGTAGCTCTGGTTGCAGGCAGTCATGTAGTGCTACAGAGATGTGTGGTTTCGTATTTCAGACCAAAGTAAACTAGTGTAGTGGAAGAGTAAATATATATATATATATATATACTGTATCTGAGCAGTATTACATTGTGTTAGGATAAGCAAAGCCTTTCCTTGTCAGAGGGCAGCATTTCATCTTCTTCTGAAGTCCATGCATGTGTTAAATTCCGTCTTATGCCCAGAGAGAAAATTAGTACAATGTCTTCTGTAGGCATTTGTACACAACAGAAAAACCACCTAATAATATGTCTCGATTCCTCACAACTCGGTTGGACGTCTACTTTATAGACACCAAAACCTGTAATAGCTAGAATGGCATTGGCCAACAGAGAGGTACATTGGCAGGGCTAGAAGGGGGAAAAAACCCTGCCCTTTCAATGTCTAGTTTCTTCCAACTCTTGAAAGATGGTGACATACCCAGTAATTTTAAAAACAAATAATTGGGAAAAAGCGAGTGTGAGGGTGGAGAAAAATAACTGCCTGTTTGGCTTTCAGTGCTCAGGACCTTTCTACAATGTGCTAGGTAGCTATTAGAACAAGGCCTCATTGTAATTCCCAGATTCCCACTTCACGGTCTTCTCAGACCCAATTAGATAACAGTAATAGCAAATCAACCAAGGGAAGCTTAATCTGAGTCTGGACTCCCAAGAATTTTACCTTGGAATTTGGTTGAAATACCAGTCCAATGATGAGCGCTGGACTATAGCTGTTTTGTTTGCACTGTCTCTATGGGAGAATATACTGGTTTCATTTCCACCTGCTCTTCTTTTTAAATTTGTTAGGGACGAAGTAATAAAATAGAGCCACTTTTCAGTACCCTTCTTCAATAAACTCAGACTACTATTTGCAATTTGGGGGGTGAAATGTTCACTCTTTTTTTTTTTTTTTTTTAAAGATCAGCTCAAGGAATGTCTTTCAATTATATTTCCTCTTTTATTGAATGTATAAAATGCAGAATATATGATCCTTCATATGTTGTGGATTTCCAAGCCAGTAAGTTGCAGGAGTTGTTGAGAGCAGCAATCCAATAATATTTGGAAGACGAGTCACTGTCAATCACTGAAATAATGATCCACTATTTATCCATTATTTATTATTGATTGATGTGTTTAGTGATTTACTTACTTACAGGATTATAGGTTGCTCCAATCAATTGTGTGCAATGCCACAATATATAAATGGGATTAAAAGAACAGTACAAATCAAAAAACAAATTTGTTTTAACACAAATCAAATTTAATTCATATTGTAATTTAATATATAGGAACACATTCTTGCACACACTGTGTATAAAAATATCCAAATTATGCATAGGCTTCCTATCTGAGTCATAAAGTTAGCTTAATTTGGGTTTAATTCTGACCCAAATGTTAAACTGGATGTGATTTATTAATACAAGTTAACAAGGCAATGTCACCATTGTAGGATGTAATCCTTCTTTTCCACATGAATCAGATTGTAGAATGAGTGAGATTGAAAAATTCATTTGGTCTTTGCTTGTAAATAAAATAAAGTAAAAATAGAACTTATAAAACTAACCACAATTTTAATTAAAAGCCACATAGGACAACAAAGTCTTCAAACGTATAAAAGCTGAACACCTCTAAAGAAGGGGAAAGATATTGGATTTGTACCTGCCACAATCAGCATCTCATAATGGTTCATAGTACAGTCATAAAAACAATACTGTACAATAAAACACCCATATTACACAATTAAAATTATTAAACAATCATACCAAATAATAAAATGTGAGGCCCCACACAGCCCCAAAGTTGATGGCATTAATTTTATCTTTCAAAAGCTAGGTGGAGGATCTAACTGCTGCCCTCTTCCCCAAAGGACATCGCAAAAAAACTGGAAGAAAATGATAGTATTTTGGAACCCCCACTCAGAAATCCTGCACAGATCATAAAGGAAAGCATTTCAGAATGGCACCTAGAACACTATTTAGGTTATGGGGATGAATACCATATTTTAATTAAACTGGCCTCAATATTTAGGAAAGAAGGATATTGTGATCAGTTAAATCATCTCAAATATTCAGTAATAGAATAATCTTAAAAATACTAAGTACTAGGGTTACAGTGGAAATTGTTATGAGATGGTTTATCAAATTTCTTGCATTCCTCAACTTGATATTTCCAAGGGTTTGACTTATACTGCATGGTGACTGAATCAAGAACTAGAATCCTTGGACCATAGGCATTGCCATCTGAGGAATAAATCTGGAATCCTTCAGATCCTTACATGAGTCAAGGTCCGAGCTCTATTTTAGGCCCACTGTTCAGGGTGCCTAGAGGGGGGTGGGGGAAGATAGAGAATTGTTTCTCGTGTGTGTGTGTGAGAGAGAGGGGGGGACCCAAGCAAGTGAAGTTAAACATTTTCCAAATTTTTGACATGTTGAGCGTACAAGGTTCAGTATCACTGTTTTAGAGAGTAAATTAGCAAACCTCAAAACCTTATAAAAAAGACATTCCCATTGAATTCAGCTGGAACTGCTCCTCAGTTTGCTTAAGACTAAACAGCAAAACTAAAACAAATGCCAAATAAATTGGTTAACTAAGATACAAAGAGGAAAAAAAATCTAGAAATATTTATATTTTTAATTTTCAAACTAATACATATTTTATCTGTGAAATTAACAATTGTTTATAAATGCATTTTATTTTAAAATTATCAATTGAAAGAAACTTTCAGCATTCTCATAGGAATTGTCCAATTAAAATTCCTTAACTGAATTTATTTTTCATTAAGTATTAGTTTAGAACAGTCTTTTCCAGTCAGCGTATAGGATTTGGATGTCAAGCAGATACCGGTAGCAGCGGATTAGTACTTTCAGGTAAGCACAAGTTATGCAGAGGCAATCTGAGAATTGGGTTTCCAATTTTAGCCCACCTCATCAACTGATTTCTTAATAGGAATTGCAAGCTGCATACATTAAATTCCCAAGAAAAACTGTGATTCAATCTAAAGTCAATTCCTATGCGGTGGTTTTCTCGATTAAACTAACTACTTCTTGCCAAAATTTCTTAATTTCATTACATGGCACCATATGTGGAAAAACCACCCTTCTTGGGTTACACTTTAAACCTTTTGTCTGCTGGAGTCTGCTTTCTCATGTCTCAAATTTATTTAATCTTTAGATGCGGGAAAAGGCTTCTGCTGTATCCTCTTTCAGTTTTTGAAAACTACTGCAGAATGCTCAAAATGTAATATATGGCGGTTTTAAAATAATCCTTCTACAAGAGATATAAATTTAAAGTATGTTCCCTGATTCAGCAAGGGACGGAGGTACTGAAAAATCTAGCAAATGGAACTAGAAGGATTCTTTTGCATTTTCTTCCTTTGTAGTCTTGTCTCCCAGATCTAAGGGGAGAAGATCCATGTGCTTTGAAAAGATAAGACTGGTGAATTCTCAGTCATATTCTTTTAGATTCCAGCGAACGTGAAGGTAGGCTGCACATACATGATTTACAGTCTTACTTTACCAAATGTATTCACAAGTAAGTTATAGCACCTGAGAGCAACATCCAACCATTAGTATACAGTAAATCACTAATGAGGACAGGCTTTATGCTGTCAGAATGATGACTGGGTCACTCAAAAAGACATCCAAATTATTAGTGAGAAAAATTTTGAAAATTCATTAATATGGGTCACCCATACATGCTGTGATCCAATCAGTAGCATTTTGCATTTTCCCTATCATTGTTCCTTTTTTTTTTCTCAGCTCACAGAGAGTCTGGCTTTTTCAGAAAAAGAAAACAGAAATCTGCAGGTATAGGTATGCTTAATACTACCTTTCCATCTTTTTTTTTTAAAGTGGCATATAGCACACATGTTGTAAACCTGTATATACAAAGTATAACAAGGGGAACCATTTTATCACCCATTTGTTTTAATCAACATATAATTACCATGGTAATATTTTCCCCATTCCACAAAAATATTAATAAAGTGCCACCTAAGTTATTACACTATTGTGTAGTAATACTAAATTGCAACAATGCTGTTTTTTTAAAAAGGTGTTTTAGATTTTTAAACACGTTTACTCAAAATACTGCTTTGCTGTGCTAATTTTAAAGACTAGATTGCAGGCAGGAAAGTATGCTAGCACGAATTAAAAAATAAATGAAAAAAGAATATGATGTGGTGTGATACAATCAGGGCTGTTTTTATGCTAAGGCACTAGCCTAGGACATAAAAGCGTAAGCATTGCAACACCTTCCATGTCATACTAAAAAGGCAAATCTTTGTATCAGTTGGAGGTGGCATCACATGTCAATGTGGGCTAAAGGTGCCACATATCTTGAGCTGGCATCAATTGCAATGATACCCATCACAAAATTTATCATTAATGTGTGCTTTACTTCAAATAACTAGTCAGGTGAACTGAATTTTTCTCCTTTATCCATAGAAGCATTTTAATAGTCACTGATGAGAATAAGGTATATCATACAGAAAAAGAAAAATTTGGTCTTCCTCTGCTGTTCAATAGTTGGGTAATCCTAAAAAAAAATCAGCTAGAATTAATATAAAATCATTTTAAGAAACTATCATGAATTATTGTACTTGATTTAAAGTCAGATAATAATAAATGTTAATGGATCCAATCCATAGCTATAGAATATCTCTCCTCAAATAACAGATGATAGAGACAATGCTTGACATGTCTTCCATTCCAGATTTACCTTCACGTTCTTTCTTTTTCTTTTTTTCTCAGTTCATAGAGAGTCTGGATGGACCTGGGCACATTTTGGCTAACATCACCATTAACTATGTTGCAGTGAGAGTTTGAGTCTGAAAATTAGTGTAGCAAAGACCAAGGCAATTATGGTGATGATTAGAGCAAGTAGATTGATTTGAGTAATTCGGCAACAAATGCTAAAGATAGAACATGGTGGAGTACTTTTTAAAATGTACAAATGTTGGTTGAAAAAATGGTATGTAGTATGTCCCTGTTTTGAAAAACAAAGGCTTGACAAAAGGAACAACAGGTTTTTGTGTTTTCTGCCCACTTTATTATTTTGAACTGAGTTGTATCAGGAGAAACATACATGTAAATAGCATGCAGTAGGAATGGGTATTTGCAAGGTAGTCATTTTTATTTTTTTTTAATTTATTTATTAGATTTTTGTGCTGTTCAACTGTCTAGAAAGCTGCTATTGTCAACATGATTCCATTAGATCCCTTATCTTTTGTCTTCTATCTGTAATTTTTTTTCTTACAGTTATTACTCTTTTTCTGCATTTGGTGTAAAGTTGCTAACTTCAAAAATGAAATAACATCATACTTATGTTGATCAGCACATCATTCCCAATATAACAATGTAAACACATGACAGATATTTATATATTAGCTGTGTATAGGGTTGCCAGGTGTCTACTATTTGAGTGGACAGTCCACTTTTTTCACATTATGTTCACTATTTTTTTTCACAAAATAGTGGACATTTTTTTATTCAAAAGCCTTATGATGAAATGGTACGTAATCTAAAGCTGTACAGTCTACTTTTTTTACTACTTAACCCCCCCCCCCCGCTTGTCCGCTATTTTTTGGAAGCAGACCTGGCAACCCTAGCTGTGTATGACACTATTGATATTATACCAATGGCTATGTAAAGGAGGATCCTCCAAAACTGTTAGGTCCAGGGTCTAATATTATCAATTTGCATCACTTCTGCAGCTGCTGATTCTCCTCTCTATCACAGCATGACTTATAATATTATTATATTACATTCTAGCCCAAAAGAGAGTAAAGCAATTTAGCTGCACACATGGGGGAATCATTTTACTTAAAGTATAACTATGTCTTTTAGGGAGTTTCTTATAATGTGAACTCTCACTCATATTATTGAAAATTGTACAGTTGATTCAGAGGGCCCTGACTGAATGTACGAGAGCCATGAGCTATTTGGCATACTAGTTCTTTTGGGCACTTTGGCCTTCCCATTTTTTTGTGTGTGGGGGTAATTCCTAATCTCTCCAAATGAATATGAAGTTGATCTGTAAGTGTCCCCCTTTGTACAGTTGTGCTATTCCTGTGCTGTATTTAAAAGGCTTGGAAGATCAAATTGGAAGCTGTTGG
Source organism: Protobothrops mucrosquamatus (assembly GCF_001527695.2). NCBI lineage: Eukaryota > Metazoa > Chordata > Lepidosauria > Squamata > Viperidae > Protobothrops > Protobothrops mucrosquamatus. The sequence continues at coordinate 426,549 of NW_015386868.1, read as the reverse complement.
AGAAAGGAGTTCCTGCCAGTCAGGAAACAGACTGCCTACAAGCTCCCTACATAAAGGCAACACTGCAAGCCTCATGGCAGCCTCAGAAAAAAAACTCTCTCAGCTTTCCAAACCAGCTGAAGTCTTGCATTAGTTTCAAAATTTTATAAGCTTTTATAAGAATGTGTTTTTGGACTCCAGCGCACCATTGTTCTCAACTCTTTAAGCGTATAATTATGGTCATGAGAACTAGAGATTAATTTAAAAAAAATTATTGATGAGGCAGGTTTTTTTGTTAGGATTTCACCGTTTGGAAAGATATTCCTCTGTAAATTCACCCAGGCACACTGTGTTTTCCTGAAAATAAGACCTAACCAGAAAATAAGCCCTAGCATGATTTTTCAGGATGCTTGTAATATAAGCTCCACCCTAAAAATAAGCCCCAGTTAAGATCATCAGCCAGACAGATGCATTTAGTACCGTATTTCCCCCAAAATAAGATCTAACCGGAAAATAAGCCCTAATGCGTCTTTTGGAGCAAAAATTAACTTAAGACCTGGTCTTATTTTCAGGGAAACAGGGTATTACACTCTAAACTATGTCTTTGCTCCCATGGATTTCTATGCAGTCCTGGGACACATTATTTTGACTTTGGTTTTACGGGGTGGATATTAATAGGTGAGGTGGAAATTCATTCTCTTCTCTCAACCTCCCCCTAAACAACTAAAGGCAGTCTAATGTTTATATTGACTCTGTAAACTGTCTTTCACACATGCGTGTCATCTACATACATAGTTAACATGCTCTAAGATTATTGAAAAGAACAAATAACTAGCCCAGATCTCTTTTTCTGTCTCTCTTTCTTTATCAGTACACAAGTGAGATTCAATGATTTATGAAGAAATCTTGGTTCTGTTAAATGGAATTTTCCCAAAATAAATTCATGTAAACAACTTGCCACAAAGAGGCAGTCAGAGCAGCTTGGAATGTGTAAACAGCTTGAACAGTTGAGAATATAATCTCCTTGAAGGCTGGACTGGTTGCAGCATAGTCTTATAGCAAACTACCTTTGGCTCCAGCCAATCTGACATCATAACATTTCATGACTCCTCTCTCTCCCCCGCTTCTACTTGAACATTACGAGCACAGAGGACAGGCTGCTATTGCTACAGCTTCCAAAGCTGAATACCTTCATGGGCAGCATTCTTTAATACCCAAAGTCAGTCAAAGAGGCATTTTAGTCAGCAGAATGGTGGCTGTGGTCAGGGATGGCAAATAAATAACAGAATAACAGAGTTGGAAGGGACCTTGGAGGTCTTCTAGTCCAACTCCCTGCTCAAGCAAGAAACCCTATACCATTTCAGACAAATGTTTGTCTAATCTCTTCTTAAAAACCTCCAGTGTTGGAGTGCCCACAAGTTCTGGAGGCAAGTCATTCCATTGATTAATTGTTCTCTCTGTCAGGAAATTTCTGACAGAAATTTCTCCTTAGTTCTAGATAAAATCTCTCCTTGATTAGATCCATTGCTTCTTGTCCTGCCTTCAGATGCTTTGGAAATTAGGTTGAGCCCTCTTCTTTGTGGCAACCCCTTAGATATTGGCAGGGCTTTTTTTGTAATAGAACGCCCAGAACAGAGTTCTGGCACCTTTTTTGGATGGAACCTTGTAGGGTAGGCAAGGTGGATTATATAACGTGTGTGAGTTCTGGCATTTTTCTTTCTTTCTTTTTTTTACAAAAAAAGCACTGGATATTGGAACACTGCTATCATGTCACCCCTCTAGCCCTTCTTTTCATTGATAAAGATAGTGGCCCAGCCTGCTTTCATGGACAGAAACCTACTGGCTCGGTATTCTTATGGCTCCATTTATTGCAACTGTCTTTGGACTGGTCAGCCTTAAAAATAAGGGATTCTCTTTTTTGAGCAAGGACACATATAGCTATTATTTTGGGGATTTTTCAGAGTTGAAATGAGGAATTATATTGTATTTTTACATATCCCATCGTATCTTCTGTATCAGCAGTCTCCAATCTTTCTGGCTTTGCAGATTGGCGGGTGGGAGGGGATGGTTCCACGCAAGCGGCGGGCAAGAACACACATGCAGCTCCATTTACGCAACTGGAGGGTATGCGCCCACTGCTCGCAAAAGTAGAGCTGCACACACATGCTGGCCTGCCTGCTGCATGTGCAAGTGGAGTTGCATGCACACACACGTGCTTGCTTACCACTTCTGCAGCCCAGGGGTTAGGAACCCCTGCTCTATATCTCTGTCTTTAATAGAACTACGGTATCTAAAATCACTATCACAATGTGATTTCCTAACTCCCTTAAAAATAACTATTTGCTAGAATTGAAATAGAATTCTATTCACTTACTACATTGTTAATCTCACTATTTTAAATATGAGTTTCATATTTCAAATGTAAAAAGCTATTGAAAATAATTTAGTATCCCAGATTTTATATTCATTTGACATTTATTCTTCCTCTTGAAACAAATGGAGGGGGATGTAGAATGATGGTTTTCCTCCCCTGAGCGGTTAATGTTTTGTGGATGTTCATTGCTTTTTATGGAATTGTTTTCTTTTAACTTTGTGAAGCCACTCAAAAATATTTGGAGTTGGGTGTCCTAGAATTTTTTAAAATTGCATTAAATAAATCAGTATGAACTTGAAATATAATAGTATCCTCAACATGTCTATTTTTATTTCATTATGTCAGCTTTCAAAAGAATTACCATATGTAAAAAGAAAAGAGAATTTTGAACAGAAAAAGAAATATGGAATATTGGAATTAAGACAAAATCTTCAGTGTGTTCATTTAATCAATGAAAACATTTTAAAACATTTTATTGGCATTTTCAGATTTTACCTTTTTACTAAAAATACTGCCCAGTAGCTACTGATAATGATAATTAAAAGTTGAATATTCAAGAACAGAAACCCATCAGATGAAAACATGTTTGCAAAAGACACACAACAACACTAACACTAGTAGATTACCTGGCCACCGTCCTTCTCCATGGCTGCTTCCACAGCAAAAATGAGAGTAGTAAAGTCTGGAAGGGAAGGCAGAAATGGATTTGGCTTCCAGATTCAGAGCAATAAATCATCCTTGTTTTTCCCTAGTGGCTGTGTGTATTCATGTGGGTAGAGAAAAGAGCCATGAGAATCCAAATGGAGCCAACATTACTGACGTAGTGGCATAATAATGAAAGTCACTTCCCCAAGCAAGCAAGAAAGTTCTGCATATCCAACTGCTCAGCAACTTGAGCAGTTCTCGTCTTGCATCTTCAACTGAGGAATATGAGAGCAAGGACAAACTCAGAGTTTTAAACTTTATACTTACTTCTAATATTTTTATTTTGGCCTGACATTAACTCTTGGGAACCTAGGGTTTGAAACTCAAAATCTTTCTGAAACCATAAAATAAAATAAAAAAATAAAATAAATCTTGTTCTATGGGGAGGCCACTTACTTAGCAAAGACCAAGCAACAGTGCCGCTCTGTTCCATAGATCTCTGTTCCAATGTTCTTCAAACCTTGTTCTATGGAACGTTCAGATTCCACAAAAACTTTAAGGAGTTACTAAGGGCAAAAAAAGTTTACTTGAATGCAGCCAGTTTTTACAATACCACAAGAGCTTTGACCAGGGATTTAAAATGCAGGTTCTATGACCTGAAAAAGGTCAAGCTCCTAATCCAGGGGTCTTCAAACTTGGCCCTTTTATGACTTGTGGACTTCAACTCCCAGAATTCCTCAGCCTTCAGCCTGGCTGAAGAATTCTGGGAGTTGAAGTCCACAAGTCATAAAAGGGCCAAGTTTGAAGACCCCTGTCCTAATCCATACCATCATTTAAATCTGAGTTTTTCTTATCTAAGCTGCATCCATATATCCATCAGTATCCTTGTATTGTATATCCACAATACAGTTCTGCAATTCCATAAATCTGCAGAGTTTCTTAACTTTTTTTTCTTTTCCTCCCATGGTGTTTTAAATAAGGAAGCTTGATTAGGCAGAAGGCATTAAGAGGCTCCAAAATAACCGAATGTTGATTCATTAGACAAAACAGGAGATCCACGTACATGTTTGTAGCTGTTTCTTCATAGCTTCTCACATGTTATCAAAGTAGTTTTCAGTTCTGGTTCTGATGCCTGCAGTTAAACCCATTTCTCAAATTCTAGCTCTTCAACAGCAATTATTGACTGGCTGCATGAATTTGGATGACCATTACTAGATGACAACTAAGCCATGCCAAAAACTCTAACTCTTTGCTGCTATCTAATGGTCAATAGGTGAAATAAATGATTGGTCTAGTCTCATGTTTGTTTGTTTTTTTAAAGTTCAATCAATGCATGTAATAACTAGAAGAAGATGCAAACCAACTGGAGATTAGGGCAAGGGTGGAACCTCAGCTGAGGGACCCACCATGCTGGAGGTTAGATCATTGCATGTCAAAGTTGTAAGATGAGCATTGTAGTGCAGTTCAGTTTTGGATGCATGGTGAGGAGACAGCTTGTGAAGCAGCAAGAATTAGGGCAGCAGAATTTCTTTCTAGCCACAAGAAGGGAGAGCAGCAAAGCAAAGCATCTGTGTGGATGTGGTGGCTCGGTCACTTAATACATCTCTTTGGTACAGTACTTAGGATCTCTTTGGCACTTAGAATTATTGCATTGAATGTGCATATCTTAAAAAGCAAAAAGCAGCTCCAGGGTAGGGGATGAATTTCTAGGGAGCTGCAGCCAGAGAGATTTAACCCTTCTTGTTATAGATGTGCTGTGATGGATACTAACCCTCCCCAAGCACAATGCCACATCTTGGCTGATATTGGATTTAGCTGGCCCAGCAGTATTTTATAAAATTAACTGGTAGAAGTTTATCTCCCAACTGGGTACTTCAAGGAATATTTTTATACAGTGCACAAAAGGCAAAATGCTGTGCAATTCTTTAAGGAGATAAGTATCTCATTATATACATTTTAAATAACATTCTAGAGGCCTCAGTGTTTTTCATATTTAATCTCAGATCCCAGGGCTGGCATCTGTTTCTCCTTTTAGTCAAGAAAATGAGAGACTATTTACATATTCTTAGGGCTATATCTTCAATTAAATCTTTTTCAGAGCTGTGCTCCCAACATTCAGTATTAAATTTCTTGGCAGACAACTATCTTTTTCTTTTGAGATTTATTTATTCAGTTCGCCTGGGCATCTAGAGTCTCCCAGTTTACCATCCTATAATTAGAAAAAGGACCATACCTCAGACATCTCCAAGCTTTGCTCTGAAATCTCTTTTTCTCAATTCATTTATTTATCTACAGTGTTTTGATGTGGTTTTCTCTTCCAGTGTTTGCATCTGTAATAGAATATGAAGCAGTGCCACAAAATAATTCAATCTGGGGAAGTGATTATCTCTTAGAGCTGACATTGAAAATAGGACAATAAGGAAAACAGAGAACTTAATTTATGGAATTGTACCTTTTTAATTTTCACTATTGCACAACAGGCAGTGCTACTGGGATTCACGGATGCTTAATCCGTTTTCTCTTGGATGGTCAAAAACAGTTTTGTGTTTTTGTGTATAACTTGTGCAGTGGGATGGAAAGAAATGGCAAGCAAAACATTAATTCTGCAGTTGTTATGATAATTTCAGCGTACTGGGGATTGAAAGTTTACAAGATTTTATTCTTTTATAATTTTAATATGAACTTATCTGCAACTTCCAGACTAATTTATGGATTGGAACACAGCCACCTTTGATTCCTCACTTTTCTTCTTAACAACCCTCTCTGCATCACAATGCATATTTTAGACTAAAATGAAATGTGTACAAGAAAATGAAATTCATTATTTGCAAGTGTATATATTCAAAAATATTATTTCTGTTTCCATACACATATTGAAAAACAACAACAGACTGATGTGAAAACAGGCCCCATGGATGAGCACATGCAAAACTGATAAACCAAAACATCTGTCTAGCTGCATGAGTGAGGCAAAGAAAATGACTGTTCAGTTAGACAAGAACAAGCAAACCACAGTTTGGTTTGGATGTTCATGTCTATGAATCCAAAAGATTATCTGTCTCACTGAATGAGACACGTATATACTCATTTATTCACTTACGATAATTGATACATGCATTTCAGTAGCAACATTTCAAAATGAAATACAAAAGACCAATACCACAGAAATTACTGGAGGATTTCAGGCCTGTCAGTTCACTCACAGCTGGGCCTGCTTTATAGGACTGTTGATGTGGGGATAAAATGAGGAGAAGCCGATCCTTCCACACTGAGCTCTCAGAAATATAGGGGATTTCAATACAATAATACATATTTAAAATAAATAAATGCACAACTGTATTGCTCCTCAAGCAGGCTAGAGAGGAACAATTCTGCAGCTTACTTCAAAGGAGGCTTTTTCCTAGATTAGATATGAATTTGGGGTGAATTCAAATTCCACCTCCTCTATCAGCATAGATTATGTTAGTAAATCATCATTCCACTTTTTAGAAAATATGTACAGACCCCTCACATTCTGGAGATAATCTATTTCAACTTCTTCCCTCAGAATGCCGCTATAGAGCATTGCATGCCAAAACAACCAGACATAAAGATAGTTTCTTCCTTGTGTCATCACTCAGCTGAACACTTAATTCCCACATCACTGCATCATTTCTCATCTTTACTCATCTTTGCATCTCTCCTACTATCTTCTCCTATTTGTTTCTTATGATTTATCAATTGTTGTTTGTAACTTATGATTAATGATTTTAACTATTATTTATGACCTATAACCTATTATTTGCTGTTGATATGAGCACTGGGAGCTTATGCACCAGAGACACTTGAAATATAGAAATAAAGAAATTCTATTCTATTCTATTCTATTCTATTCTATTCTATTCTATATTCTATATTCTATTCTATTCTATTCCATATTCTATTCTGTATTCTATTCTATTCTTTTTTCTATTCTGTTCTATTCTATTCTATTCTAATCTTGAAAAAGATAATTTCTTATGCATGGAGAATCCCTTTTTCTGTGGAACAGACACGGAGTTTGTTTGTCTGCTGTCAAACATGGTAACAAATCTCAGCTTTCCAAAGTTTCAATCCCCCCACTCAGTAGTTAGCTAACAGCAGAAGTCGCACTGACTCAGCATGGCTTAGAGCAGGGGTCCCCAACCCCTGGTCCATGGACCAGTACCGGGCCACGGCAGGCCAGCAACTGGTCCGCACAAAAAAGCAAAGGCCCATCCACAGGATGCAGGCAGCACACAAAACCACGCCCCCTCCAGTCCGTGGAAAAACCTCTCTCCACAGAACCGGTCCCTGGTGCCCAAAAGGTTGGGGACCTCTGGCTTACAGAACTTGCCTTGTTGCAAACAAAAAAGTCATGCCTGTGTCAAAAATCTGCCTTTTGCAGAACATAGAACTCAAACTGAAGGTCAGGATTTATATCACAAGCCATATCTTCCTGCTACTGTTAGCTATACTTTTCCCAGCTTTGAGAGACACCTGTTTAATGCTGATTCATGGATCTGAGTACAACTTTACTTGCCTCTCCAGTTTTAGCTTTTACAACTTGATACTACACACATTTAAAAAAAAAAAACTTTTTCTTTGTGTACTGTTTCTGGAAATTACAAGCTACTAATTACAAAACAGAAGGATTGCCTAATAAACTAGTCTTAATAACTTGGTTAAAAAATTGAAATTTCTGGATGAGCAATTCAGCTAAAACTTAAAGCCAATGCAGTAAAAGTTAATTCAGGAAAGGGCCCATTCTAACAGGCCATGAAAATTTAAGGATGGGAAGCCATGTATGGAAGGAGGACTTTGTAAAGTATTTTTGGAACATACGATAACATTTTTAATAGTAAGCGGCCACTATAGACATCTATTTCTAGGAAGGCAAAATTAACCCACTTAACAATTGTTTTAGAAGACTTTGAAAGCATTTATTTTAGAGCGTCTTAAATGTTGTAGTTTCTGTGTGCTTCCCATTGTTTGTATTAGTTAATTTCTGGTCCTTTAAAACCTTTAACTTTTGATTTTGATGGTTTTATGGGACTGTATTCAATAGAAAAATGAATACCACTGGTATATTAGGTTTCTTTTCTCTATACAGCAGGGGTCCCCAACCTATGGTCCACGGCCTGGGACCGGGCCATAGGCTCTTGGCCAGTGGGCCATGGAAATGGCTGGCAAATGCGCACACGCGTGGGCGTGCATTTCCCCCCACTTGCGCTAGTGCCTGTGGCCCTGTTTGTGCATGCACGCGGGCGTGAACGGAAATGCTAGCCTGGGGCGGATGTCTACAGCCTGTCTGCGCATGCACTGCTAGCCCGGGCGGTTTGCGCGGCCCATTTGTGCATGGGTGAACGGGCTGCTAGCCGCTGTGAGGGTGCACGGCTGTTTGCGCATGTGCATGGCACCAGCGCATGCTGCATGCACAAACAGGACTGTTAGTGCTGCACCAGTGAGCGTGGCCCCATGCACACGCACGCACACATACCAATTTTGAAGCTGCTCTCCTTCCCTCCGGTCCTCGAGCCCGGAAAGGTTGGAGACCTCTGCTATACAGTGCTTTATGCATGCATGAGCTGGAAAGTTGAAATAACTTTGTGGAACTTATGGGGGAGGGGAATAGAGGAAGGCAGAAGACAAAATAAAGTCTACTTGAGAGAATTTGCATGATTGAAAGAAATCATTGTTTTTGTAAGCTATCTTGCTGGCTTCTCTAGAACAGAGGTTTTCAACCTGGCTGAGGAATTCTGGGAGTTGAAGTCCACAAGTCTTAAAGTTGCCAAGGTTGAAGACCCCTGCTCTAGAATATTAAAAGATGATGTAAAAACTTGTTCATCAACATAAAGCAAGTAGGTAATACAGGTAGTCCTCGGCTTATGACTACAATTAAGCCCAAGATTTCTGTTGTTAAGTGAGACATTTGTTAAGTGAGTTTTGGAAGGTCACATTGACTTGCTTGTGTTGACGTCTTGTAAGGATGTTTGTTAGAACTACAGAAGACTGCTCCTTGGTATTTCTGGGCTGGGGGTGTTAATGATCTTTCTTGAGTTTCTCAATCAGGAGGGACTGCATGGAGGTGAAACTTACATCTGTTGTAAACTCCCTATCCACTGGTTTTATCCAGTATACTGAACATGAAAGAGGAGACTACAGTTCTATTCCATAAGGAAGAGGTGATATTAGAACTGTTGATAAAAAGGCATGACTTTGCTATTGTGGACCATGATGTCACTAAAACGAAGCAGTAGAATGGCAGCCTTAGATTAAGCTGGGCGCATATTATTCTAGGTAAATAAGATCTTTTGAAAACCGAGTTTATGGATTTTAATAATCTTAGTTCAGGGGTGTCAAATTCGCCACATCACATGACATGTTGCGATGTATCACAACTTTTCCCCCCTTGCTGGAGCTGGGGGGGGCGCAGCTTTCGCGTGATGCATCCGGCTTGCGGGCCGGCAGTTTGACACTCTTGCCTTAGTTTGATCATTTCTTTCTCATATTAGTGCTTTAAAAATACTTTTTTGGGGGGGCTTCCCCCCCCAATTCTAGTAGCAATAGGCTCAGAGCTGGCTAGGTTAGAATAATCCCATTCATACTCCAGAGACTTTGGACCATTCACATGAGGTCACCATTGTGTACATTTACCTTCATTAACTACTCGTGAGTCATGATTATTATAGCTAATAGAAAGAGGATTATCTCTTAATTAAATCAGGCAGGAGGATGCTTTTGTTGACTTTTGTCTATCCACCCTGCTGGCTTTAACTCTTCAGTTCCCGGGATTTCCCCTTTCTCTCCAAGAAGTCAACTTAAGGCACATTTTGTGGTTGAGTAGTACTTTTGCAGCCTGTGTGTGGCCCTCTGCCGATGGAGTTATCAGACTGTTGCATGCTGCATGTCTAAATTTCATCCTCCTGTGAGGTAAGGCGAAGGCACTCTCGCTGTGGCAAAGGGAGCCCCTGATCCTCAAATTGCACGCTGAAGGACCATAATTGCCCCCATTTAAAGCCTGAGGGGGGGAAGAACAGGGTGAGGGGAATCCACATGCTGGCAAACCACAAGGCCACAGGCACAGCTAAATATGCAGACAGCTCTGCTGGGCAAATCACATGCTGTAGCAATAACACAAATACCATAACAAAGCCTAAAGCATGCCAAGTGTTTGCCCCACTGCCAAGGTGTCTAGGAAGGCTTGTTAGAACTTGGGAGTTGCCATGAGATGCAGAAATGGGGGGGGGGCATTGATTCTACCAACTCTGTTATAGTAAGCCCCCTTTCTTCTCTCTCCATGGCCCAATCTTCCCCATTAATTCTCACGTTGCAGATGACTCAGCCCTACTATATGGCTGAAGGATTTCGGATAAGACTTTTAAGACGTTGGAAAAATGTGCAGCAAAATCTACATCCAATTTTAAATAAATTTGCCATTCAGTGTTTTACAGATACCAGACAGCAACAGGGCTTCTCTGTGGCAACCCTTGTGCTTCTCCTTGAGGTGTTTCTTCCTGCCTTGCATTTCATAAGACTGTGAAATCAAAATTTCCCATAGCAAACCTGGGGTTTTCTATTAATTCTATGACTTGTATGATTTTCTTTTTCTTCTTGAATTGTATTTTTACTCTGTTGTACAGCACACTAAGTCTGAGTAGACTAAAACAGAATACAAAACCAACAAACCAATCAATCAATAAGCAAGCAAACTGGTGTATTTTAAACTTCACTCCTCCCCCTAGTCCAGACAGCATGGTAAATACCAACAGTTTGCACAATGTTTTTTTAGTTTAAACTTACAGAAGGCACTGGGCTCCTGATCTGATGAGATACAGTGGGACACAGGTAATCATGGCAATCCAGAGGCACATACCTGTAATCATGGCAATCCAGAGGCACATACTGTAATAAGGCTGTGCAAACCCGGGCCAGCTTTCCTACCTGATGGAAAAAGAACGATGCTTTAAGAATATTCTGGATATCCAACATGAATAACTAACTTTGCTAGGAAAGAGAAATTCATTTGTAAGGTGACCAACCATCCTCCTTTAGGGAGGACAGTCCTCCTTTTGTGAGTTCTGTCCTCCCTCGAAAAGAGTCCTACATGTCCTCCTTTTCGATATTTGAAGACTAATCTGCAGGGCTTTTTTTTTTTCTCATAGAATGCTCAGAACGGCGTTCCGGCACCTTTTTTTAATGGTTTTTTTTCAACTTTTGCATGAGCTGTGCTACTCCCCCTATTGGCTTTTGAAAGCCAATAGGAATTGCTGCTGAGCGCGCCAAAACACCCGGCCGGCAAACTTTGCACATGTAAGTTGTCTGCAGCGAAGGCGAATTGGAAGGAACTTTGCACCCCTCCCTGCTACCCAACTACACCATCTCCTAGTTAGTCCCGAAGATACCTGGAGGAGACTGGAGCGGCGACGCCATGGTAACTTTCTCTTGATCTTCGGCCCTGCTAGGGCAATAATGGCTGCGGGCGCAAGAGGCAGGGGCGGTGGGGCTGCTGCGGGCGGGGGTTTGAGGGGCGGCGGTGGCTGGCTGCCTCCCGTGCTGTGGGAGCCGCAGGGCCTGCTCTACACGGGTGGGCGGTGGTGCTGACGGGGCGGCTGCAGGCGGGGTGTGTTGATGGCGGGCTGCCCCCCGGGGCCGGAGCTGGAGCAGCTGGTGCTTTGGGAGCCACGGGGCCCGCTCTACACGGCGGGGCAGCAGTGCTGGTGGGGCGGCTGCGGGTGAGGGCACAGCATGTAAGCATAATTACAATATAAAATGTTATTGTTACAAATGTTTTTTATTATGCATTTATCATATTATAGTGTATTCTGTATTATTGTTGCAATGAATAAAATGTTTCTTTTATTTACAATATTTTTTTCTTCAATTTATTTGTATCCTCCTTTTCATTGTAAAAAAGTTGGTCACCTTATCATTTGCATTTTTGCAAATCAGCTTAAATGAGAAGAAGTGCCTAATACTTTTCTGATCAAAACAGTGTGTATCATATATATCATACCCATTTATAGTAAAGACTTATTTAAGTTGAACTCATCTCCCGGGATGAGGTAGAGTGTCCATGTAGAATTTTTAGGTATCAGTACAGGAGTGGTTTGCCATTCCTTTTTTAAAGTATAATTGATTGATTGTTCACAACTTAGGGATTATATTGACATTTACCTTCCAAGTAATAATCCGATCTAACCCTGCTTGGACAATTGGTTAGGTGATACCCTGGATCTAGTGGCTAGAAACTGTTTATTAATAGCACATACTGTTATTTCAGTTTGTGACTCAACAATAGCTGCTGCTGCTGAAACAGAGCTAAAGAATCTCTTCAGGAACCATATTTTAAGATCCTCCAAAGTAATTTTAAAGTCCACGTTTATGGAGAAACAGAAAGTAAAGAATTTATACAAAATGATTTGGAAAGATTTGTTGCTACAGTTATGGTAACGAAGAAGGAGATGCCACTACAGTCCTCAAGGCTGAGCACATTCATTGGGATGGCTAAAGGCTACTCTGGTTCTTACATCTAAATAGAGTTATGTTGCAGATTGCAATGATTGCTTTGAGTAAGGAAAGGTGGCAGTCTCTTTCTCAGCTCTTATTTGCCAAATGTACCAAGGGAAGTCTTATCTATTGTCCTATCTAATATTTTTGTTTAGGTAAAGGGTTATTTTTGTGGACCTATAAGACGTACGTGCAGTACCAACATATTTGTTTATATATTGCAAACCAAAAACCACTCAGTTTAAAAACTGGGCTAGATCATTGTGTCTGTCATTTTTAAAGTGATAGATAGCTGTATGAATGGAGAAGGTCTGACAAATCAGTCCTGAAACTCACTGTAAGAAGCCACCTTGCTTAATTGACAAACTTGTTTGTGCAATACTACCTCAACACATGGTACGAGTTGAACTAACAAAGCTAAATTTAAGCACGATGGAGACTCCATGCACTGTAATCCAAACTCCTTGCTTATGCTACTTCCAGAAGAGCATTTGATCTGCAAAGCAATTTCTAAAACCTTGGATATCTCTCTGGTAATCTCTCAGGCTCCACTGGCGTTTCTTGGGAAGAAAGGGGAATTAATTCAGACTGTCATCAGTTGCAGCTCTCACTGTCAGATAAAGAATGTTACCCATTCCCCCATCATCTTAAAAAAACCCACCACCCCTCTTATATATTATGAGATAGCCAGCATGAGACAGACTGCCCAGAAGTCATTCATTCTATGTTTGTTTTGCTCTATCACACGCTTTAAACATGTGATAAAGAAAATGAGATCTGAAACACAATCAGTATGTGTAGAATGGCAAGAATGCTAACAAGCAAGTTTATCTAGTGTTTGTGGATAAATTAAATCTAGCTTCTTGAGCAAGACATATTTGAGAACTATACAAATATAAGATTGATATGTATAATTTATTCAGAACACAGAGCTCGTTATTTTATGCATAGAGTTTAGAAATGAATTATTTTATTAAATTCAGAATGAGCAGCCATTGTGTAACGTGGGAAGGTATTCTGTGTAGTAGTTCAGTGGCCCCCAACCTTGTGGGCACCAGGATTGGTTCTGTGGAGAAAGGTTTTTCCACCGACCGGAGGGGATGTGGTTTTCAATGCTGCCTACAGGGGCTTTGTTTATATGTGTGGACTGGTTGCTGCCATGCCACGGATCATTACTGGTCCATGGATCGGGGGTTGGGGACCCCTGTAGTAGTTCAAAAAAGGAAAAACCTCCAGAGACAGAAAAGACAAGCCGCTGAGGGAACTAGCTTAAAAAGGCACATTCCCCCTTAAGAATTAGCTACTGGCTAGCAAGGAAAGTTAAGGAGCTGTCAGCTGACACTTAAGAAAAAAGAAAGAGAGAAAAACAAATGTAGTAAGTACTGGCTGCCGGCTAATGCAGCCTCCCCAAATGGCTCCATTCATAAGTAAAGGAATGCTACAGGCAAAATCCATTCAGGACAAAAATACTTCAAAATCCCTTGCAGCAAAACTTACAGCTAACAATAGCAGAGCAATAGAAATAGAACCCAAAATCCAACAGGGGACATCAGCCATCAGCCAGAATAGAAATTGCTTGTTCCAATAAGCAGCATGTTTTTGTTTCACATTGCCCAGAAATGTTTCTTAGAGAGTGTGTCTGTCAGAACTGTCACCTCTATTACAGTGACCTAATATTGGCTACTAGTCCTTGACTTACAACCATAATTGAGCCTGGAATTACAGTTGTAAGTTGTGCTAGTCAGTAAATGGGTGACCACATCATTGATTTTATAAACTTTTTGGTAGCAGTTGTTAAATGAACATGACAGTATAATTAAATGTTGTTAAGTGAATGCTGTAATCATTAAGCAAACTCACTTTCCCCAATGGCTTTTTTTTTTGCTGGAAACCAGAAGTAAATGCTGGAAACTAGCAAAAAATGCAAAAAATGGCAGTTATGAGACACTGCAAATGGCCATGAATGCTAGCTAGTTGCCAAGCATCTAAAATGTGATCACATTACTGTGTGTGTGTGTGTATGTGTGTGTGTGTGGGTATGTACGCAGCCATCAGAACTTGAAAACCAGGTCATACGTACCTCTGGGACATCAGTTGTAACTTCAAACAGTTGTTAAATGACTGGCCATTAAGTAAGAACTACTTATATTAATTTGTGTGCAGTCATTCTTTGTATTCAAATAACTATTTAATTATATCAACAAGGGACTTTTCTGTCTCTTCTTCAAAAAGACAGTTGGAGTTTTGCAATAGCCTGATCATCCACCAATAAAGAAGCAAAAACCAATTTCAAGAGGTTTCTTTGTTCTTAGATTTCTTGAAAGTTAATGCAGTGACTCAAGTTTCAGATAAAGGAAGGAAGGAAAGCAGGCCAAAGTACATGGAAGAACAAAGATTTCAGTACTCACAATGACTGCAAATTTGCAGCCATTTTCTTTACTGAAAACATTTCCAGACAAGGTTGAAGATTTGTAGAAAAGCTCTGTCCATTTGTTGGGGACATATAATAACAAAAGGGGGCCACCACGGGGCTTATTTTACCCCAAATTACTTATCAGAGTAACACTACATAATAATGTCAACCATAATAATGTCAATCCAAAAGGCTAACCAGTTTTAAGGGCAGAGTAGGAAGAGAATAGTATATCAATGTATAGTTGCTAGGAAGACTTTACTGAATAACACTGACTTCCTTCCTTCTACTCAGTTTTAAATCCTGGCTCTGAAAACTGACCCAGTTCAACCACAACTTCATGCCCTACATAACTAGAGTTAACATTTCAATCCAGCGTATAAATAGATCCTAAAGTTGCCTGCCAGCTTTCACTGTGCTAGCTCAGTATCCAAGGAGGAATGTCAACAAAGCTAGTAGAAGTCTACTATCCTTATGGTGCAGTAGCAGAGCAGAGAGGTAAGACTATATAACTGGACAGGACCATTTAGATCATCAAATTAATGTCTCTCCCTAGTGCAGGGAGAGACATAAATTAAAGCATCCTTGACCCATGGCTATCTACCTTTGTTGGAACACTCCAAATGGATCTTTCTTGATAATTCCACTCCACTTAGTGATGTTTCCAGGAAGGATGGTGGGGATGACGGGGGTGCAGAAAAGTGGTAGCAAAATTGCTGCATTATAGTACAAGAATTTTTCTTTTTGTAGATGCATCTTGGTGTTGAATGTACAAAAGAGGTAGAATTTGCAGTGCCTGATGAAAGTAGCAAGCTTTTCCAGATGTTTTTGGCTCTACAGTTGAACTGCTCTAACTTACAGAAAGCTTTTTCAGACATTTAATTGGAATCTGGCTTCCTCTAATTTAAACTTACTATTTCATGCCTGGATGGTGGAATGCTGGAGAACAAGTCTTGATCTTTAGTGTAGCATCCCATTAGGTGCGCGAAGAGTGCTACCGTGTCTGCTCTTGCAACCCCCTCAGGCTAAACATTTTCAGTTCCTTCTATTCCCCTAATCATCATTTCTGTTTTCTGAACGTGCTTTGGTAGGTCTGACTCCTTCTAAAAGTGTGGTAAACTAAACTAGATGAAATACTTGCGTTAGACTCTGAATATCATTAAGGATAACTCCTGCGGTGAATTCACTTTTTCTCTAGCAAGGATTCTTAACTCACCTGAGACCCAGTGGTAATACTAGTATATGCCAACTATAGCTGTGATTCAGATGATAGGTGAACTTGTGGTAGTTAACCAGGATACTTCGGTGCCTTGTTGGTAAAGATGTGGTGGCGTACTGAAAGATTGTTTTCAGTTTTCTCCCTATTGGCACAGAGGTGAACACTGTTTCAACTTTAGAGGTGGGATAGCTTTTCCCTTTAAATCCTGGATCCCAAACTTTCCTGAACCTATTTCTATCACATCCCCAGAATGCCTCTTCTTTGAATGATCAGAGCAACAAGAAAAAGAATGGCTCCTTCCAAGGATGATTTTCCCTGCCCACCTGTAGAAAGGGAAATGCACACAAACTCTCGGGTTGCTTGGACTGTACTGTGTAAGCCAGACACGTCAAACTCGCGACATCATGTGACGTCATGAGACGTATCAGGATAGTTTTGCCATTGCCGGCAATGGGGTGGGCGGGGCTTCCAGATGACTTGTCCGGCCCATGGGCTGGCAGTTTGACACCCCTAGTGTAAGCCTATAAAAACAAGGGGAAAAATTCATATTTAAATGGACCAAGCCTACAGGTAGTCCTCAAGTTACAACCATTTGTTGAGTGACTGTTTGAAGTTACAACAGCACTGAAAAAAGTGACTTGTTTGGAGTGGTTTTTTACACTTACAACTACTGCAGCATCCCCACAGTCACACGATCAAAATTCAAACGCTTGGCAACTGTCTCATATTTGTGATGGTTGCAATGTCCCAAGGTCATGTGATCCCCTTTTGTGACCTTCTGACAAGCAAAGTCAATGGGGAAGCCAGATTCACTTAACAACCATGTTACTAACTTGATAACTGCCCGTATTCACCAAACAGCTGTGGTAAGAAAGGTCGTAAAATGCAGCAAAACTCACTTAACAACTGACTTGCTTAGCAACATAAATTTTGGCCTCAATTGTGGTCCTAAGTTGAGGACTGCCTATACATTATAGCAAGCTCCATCTTAGAAGACACTCCTCCTATATGAGAAAACCCCTCTTCTATCCTTAACCCCTTCTAATTTTAGATTATTTGTGTTCAAATAGCGCTTTAAAAGATCTGCTAGTCCCTTAACCTGAGCCACCATTTCTTTTCTTTCAGAAGAGTCTTACCCACTCAATCGATTTAAATAGCAAACAATCCTAGTGCAACTGTGTGTGTACCCATGTTTGTGCATGCAAACACTTTTCACCAGGATAGAAGAGCGACTTCTACTGGCAAAGCGGAGTTCCGAGCAGAGTAATATATGCATTTCTAAACGGACCTTGAAAACTCCCGAAGTCATTTCAGGAACCACATTAAATACTTAAATGTTTAATGGGACCCATGTGTCCCAGGCAGAGAAAGAAAGCAAGAGAAATGCAGCAGAGGAAATCAAGGAGACAATATGTCTGTGGGACTTGTTCTAATTAGGGGCCACAGTGTTGGCAAGTATCATTCATTATAATTATAGTTAAAATCTTTAGCACGGCAAAGGCACCTCTGCATTGCTGTGTAAAACAAAAGACACCCAGTTGTAAACTGAATTAAGGCCCGTGGAAGGGTGGTTAATTTCAGTCATTTGCAAATGCTTAAGGCAGCCCATCACAAGGATGCCTGGTCTCCTTTATTACTATCAACTTGTACTCGAGCTAGCAAATGTCTGCAAATTTGTACTGGGGAGGGGGCTAGAAAGGAGGGGGTTACTCATTGTCTCCAACTTCTCTAATGCTGAACCCAGTACAATTGTCTGTGCCATTTAGCAGGGTGGGAAAAAAGTTCAAAGAAAGCATTGAAACTGTCTGGACATCAGAGTCTGACATAGCTAAGCAGCACCCAAATATCATCAGGCATGTCCTCACTGCTGCTTTGAAAACAGAGAAGATGTGATAATTTGGGATGATTTAGGCATATAGGGATCCCCCATGCAGGTCTATTTTAAAAACTAAAAATATTGGAAATACACTGATTTGGGAGATTTCTCTTGCTAAGCACAAGGTTCAAAGCAACAACAACGATTATAATAACAACAGCATTTAGGCACTGAAAATTCTTACAAATACTCAAATAATGCAGTATTAGCTCTTCACTGCAAACATGGGGCTGAGATTGACAAATAGTGCCTCCCCTAAATTCAGTTAATACATTTTTTCAGAGAGAATTAAACTGAGCGGATCACAACTCACCTTTTTAGCTTTTGGCTCTCCTTGGCCTTCCAACAATTGATATGTTTTTGTTTTGACCTTTCTGGCTGAAGGAAAAAGTATCTTAGAAGGGTAAGATTTTCATTCCAAGAAGCTCTTGCATGTTTGCAGAGAAATTGATCAGTTACATTCTTAGATACTTTAGTGCTTTGCATTCCAATCCTTCCAAATGAGACTAAAGACAGACTAGTTGATTCAAAATTACATTCTTGGCTTTCCAGCTAAGATTATTATTATTTTTTATTATTTATGGTGCATCTAAATGTATTGGCCACCTAACTCCAATGTTTCCTTTCTGACCTTTTGGAGAAATTATCCTTGTGCTGATCAATGGTTTTGCAAGGAAGTTAAAGTTTTCTTCATCTAGAAAGTGGATACAGGTAGTCTTTGACTTATAACCATTTGTTTAGTGTCTGTTCGAAGTTACAGTGGCACTGAAAAATGACTTACGACAATTTTTCACACTTATGACCGTTGCAGCACCCCCATGGTCAAGGGCTGCCACAAAGAAGAGGGAGTCAAGCTATTCTCCAAAGCGCCTGAACGCAGGACAAGAAGCAACAGATGGAAACTAATCAAGGAGAGAAGCAACCTAGAACTAAGGAGAAACTTCCTGACAATTAGAACAATGAACCAGTGGAACAACCTGCCTCCAGAAGCAGTGAATGCTCCAACATTGGAAGTTTTTAAGAAGAGACTGGACAGCCATTTGTCCGAAATGGTATAGGGTTTCTTGCCTGAGCAGGGTTTTGGCCTAGATGACCTCCAACGTCCCTTCCAACTTTATTATTATTATTATTATTATTATTATTATTATTATTATTATTATTATTATTATTATTATTAAAATTCAAATGCTTGGCAACTGGTTCAACAGTACTGAAAAAAGTGACTTGTTTTGAGTGTTTTTTTATATTTACAACCACTGCAGGATCCCGACAATCACATGATCAAAATTCAAACGCTTGGCAACTATCTCATATTTATGACGGTTGCAGTGTCCTGGGGTCATGTGATCCGCTTTTGCGACCTTCTGACATGCATAGTCAATGGGGAAGCCAGATTCACTTAACAACTATATTACTAACTTAATAACTGCAATGATTCACTTAACAACTGTGACAAGAAAGGTTGTAAAATGGGGCAAAACATACTTAACAAATGCCTCACTTAGCAACAGAAATTTTGGGCTTAATTGTGATCATAAATCGAGGACTACCTGCAATTGGATAAGGGAATGTCTGCAAGCAGTACCTGCTGGCTTAAATGATCCACATCTTTCTGTTTCTCCATCCCTACAAATATAGAAGCCATCTATAGAAGACATGCCCAATTTGTTTGGCAAAGGAAAAATTACAGGTTTCCAGGCTAGAATGTAATTTAAGTTTTGGTTCATGGTTTCATAGTTCTGTTCTGCAATTATGGTGATGTCAAATGGTCCGTAGTTAATTACTGAATTGACTGATTATGTGCCATCACGTTATTTTTGACTCCTACCGACCACCACCAATTTTCATGTGCTTTTATATGTGACATTCAATATTATTGTTGATTTCAGTGCTACTTAGAACTTTTCGTATTTGCTTTTTGTAGTTGATGGAATATCAGAGACGTGTGTGTGGCCCCCTTCAATCAGAGACTTGACAACTACCGGTCTGGTTTGCTTTAATCCTGCATGGATAGCAAGATGGGCGGATTCTAAATGTAATAAATAAATAGATGGAGCAGGAGAATGGACCGAGGAGCCACAGTGGGCCATCCCAAATACGATTCTATTCCATAGAGGGTTGTTTCTGAATGATATCCTGCACTTTGCATATGTATTCAATGCTGTGAAATAGAGAAAAAAGCAGTGAAGTATTTTGGTCCACAGAAGAATATTACAATGAGAGAATGTGATAGGAAAGCAAATTTAGCTTAAAAAATTGATATCTGCCTCAGCAGGCAGTATGTTTATGTACATTTGGATGAGACCACATTGGAAGAGGCTGCCTCATTTCAGGCCTCAGCCTCTTTAATCTAAAATTAATTATGGTGCTTTCCCCCGTTTCTGTGACTGGTATAATATGTGCATTGTGATGTAATACATGTGTTATGGTGTAATACATGTAAGAGATGGTGTAATAGATAGAATACTATTTCTTCAATTCAGTCCAATCTTAGTTTAGATCTTAATTGTAGAGACTGCTTCTTACATTACAGTACTAGTTAAACCTGCACTATACATTTGTCGTACTTTTAAAATGCAAATCCACTAGAGGGCATGATATACTCTCAGAATCTCCCTTAGCTGTGCTTTAGAGATCAACAAGTAGCAACGTCCTGCATGCATCAGATTTTGGACTAAGATTAAAAAGTGGGATAGGAACTTGAAAGATAGATTATTTATTGGGGGGAAAAATCAGACTCAACATTTATGTTCAAAACATTCATTGTATCTTTTAGAGAATTAGGTATCTGGGTATTTTGGATTTTGGATGATGATGGCAGTGAGGGTTCTCCATCCAAATATTAACCCTTGAGCATTGCAGCAGTTTTCCCTGTTGGTGTCCTACAACTCAGTTCTCAAATTCCAAATCAACTCAAAGGAATGATGGGAAGAAATTTCCTTAACTTTGCAAACCTAAAATTAGAATTTTAATATTACTGTATAGTTCTGTTTGCACCTATCACATCCTTATTAGCTTCTGTTTCAGTGCATTTTTTTCTAAATTAATACAACTTCCTATCACTTAGATTATCTGATCAGGATTTATGGAGTGAGTAAATGATGAAGTGATGCTTGGGGTATCAGTGAAAATAATAGAGACAGTTTTGAGGTAAGTAATGATAATATATATAATTATTAATTGGGAGTGATGTATTGCTGAGATTCCAAATCTGGATCCCATGGGTACCAATAGACCTCTCATTTGCTGCCTTTCAGGCTCTCTATTCCACTTGATTTTGTAAAATAAAATTAATTACATCATTTTAATGTAAAATAGAGGAAATCAGCCAAGATACAAATTTGAGCCTCCAGCATTATCCTTATTTCTAAGATTACATCTGGGGTTATCAAGTAAATTGGTATGTTGTAACTAGCTATCCTGCTCAGGACAGTTATTCTGTGAATGCATAGTCACTTTGTGATAGTCATTTTCGGAGAACATCCTTGTGCTCCCAATTTCTGAAACAGGAACATTGGTTTCAGGAAAGTTCTATGCACCAGTATTCTGAATAGTGTAATGTTGCACAATCAAACAATTTTGGCTATGTAAACAACAGCACAGAAAGCAAGAAAGCCAATTCAGAATGAAGTCAATAATGCTTTTGTGCCTCTTTGAAATTATTGACAAGAAACACTTTTTATACTTTCAAAAAAATCAGTATTCAGCTTGGCTCTCAGATATTGGTTTACAGTTGTAGAAATCTTGAATGTACAGGCAGTCCTCAAGTTACAACAACAATTGAGCCCTAAATTTCTGTTGCTAAGCAAGACAGTTGTTAAAGAGAATTTTGCCCCATTTTACGGTTTCTTGCCCCAGTTGTTAAGGGAGTCACTGCAGTTGTTAAGTTAGTAATAGGGCTGCTAAGTGAATCTGGCTTCCCCATTGACTTTGCTGGTCAGAAGGTCACAAAAGGTCACATGACTCCGGAACAATCTTTAACACAAGGCTCATACTGTAAATGCATGACAGTTACCAAGCCCTCGAATTTTGATCACATGGGGATACTGCAATGATTGTAACTGTGAAAAACGGTCATAAGTCACTTTTTTCAGTGCTGTTGTAACTTCGAATGGTCAGTAAACAAGTGATTCTAAGTTGAGGACGACTGTGCTGCTTTCGTGATTTGTATCTTTATCTGTGATCTTTATTTATGCCAGGGGTAGGCAACCTTGGCTCTTTTATGACTCGTGGACTTCAACTCCCAGAATTCCTGAGCCAGCATGGCTCAGCTTGGAAACCTCTCCCTTTCCCCTCAGCATGGCTGGCTCAGGAATTCTGGGAGTTGAAGTCCACGAGTCATAAAAGAGCCAAGGTTGCCTACTGCCATAGCCACAGTAACTTTATGCAGAATGTATCCCAAAAAAATGGAGAAAAGTTTCTTCTTTGTCACTTTTAAATCAAGTGCATATGTTGGAGACAATGAAGCTACAGATTAAGAAGCTGGAGGATTTAGAGGACTGATGCGCCAAAAAGCAGAACCCCTAACATTTTGGTCTGGGGAACAGAGGCTTCAGATATTCATTTTGCTACAGGATTTGAGGCCCCAGAAAGGAGGGCAGTGTTCAGTAGAGCCCAATTCTTAATATATACTGCATGGATTTCTTTTCCTCTTTCTCCAAGTGGGCCGTTGTCTGCTTAAAGCGAACAATAGAAATTAATTTCCCATCCAGCCCTTTATGTACAGAATGCCAAGGGCCAGAGGAGAAAAAGCACAGGGCTCTTTCTGTCCTTCGTCTGCATCTCAGACGGTGTGAAAATTATGCCATCAAGCTGCTGAGCTGTCAGAAAGTTTTCAAACAGCTCCACGGAGAGGAGCCCATGGGGAGCTGAGTGAAAACCCTCATTCTGTAAGATTTTATTAATATTAGTATTTTTAAAAAGCTGCATGTGTGTTTGGGAGCCAAAGCTGGAAGCGCCAGAAAGGCGGGGGGGGGGGGGGGGGAGACACACACACACACACACACACACACATTTTGGCATATTCTTGTCTCTAGCCATCAAGGAGATCTACAAAAGGGCTGGCCACAGGCAAACTGCCATGGTTTCCGAGCCTTGCCAGTTTGGCTTGTTTTGTTGTTTGATTTTATTTCCCAATGGACCTTTCATCTTCCAAAACATTAAAGCCTCCCAGAGCATATTGGGTGCCCCTCATTTCCATTTTTCGTTCCACTGCAGATCAGCAACACAAGCGTAACACTCCTAAGGCAGCAGTTCCTCGGTCCCTAATGCAAGCTACTCTGTGTTGTCTTCCTCTGAGAGGCCTGCCTCAAGATGGCTAACCTGTGGGGTGGTTCTGTGTGTCCCATTGCTAATCTTCTGCTCTTACCTGCAGCAGAGATGGAGGTTTGGTCTGTGATGGAGGAAGAGTCAATCTTCAGTCCAGTGGGTCTTTTTTCCCCACATGGTGTTGTCTGGTACATTCCCTTAGGCAGCAAAATGTTTCGCCCTCTGGCAACCTTTGAAAATCTGCAGGTATTTGTTCTCCGGTCCCTGCTGAGCGACTGTTGTTCCCTTTCTGTGTCTGTACATAAATACGTCCAGGCTGTCTCCATGTGGAGGGACAAGTCTTTAGTGTGCTGGCAAATAAGCCAGACCAGAGAGTTATTTCTAGGGTGTGTGGTAGGTTGCCCTGTCAAAGAACTTCCAAAACTTCTCATTCAAGTAGTACTTAAAAAAAAAAAAAAAAATAGACGGGAACCCCCACTCTTTAAAATCTATTTAAATGTTGTCTACTGCCATACATTCTTATTACCCCACATATTATTTTAAAGCTGTCAAGAAAATTATGTTTTACAGCAAAGTAATAAAATGAAATATGAAAATAATATTTTATGACAACCTGGACAGTATTTTAAATACTGGGTTCCAAAATTTAAATAAATATATCTCAGATGGCAAGCAATAACCAGTAGGCAGAGTCAACTATGAAATTAAATGAATGGATTTGGACAAATGAATGCCTATAGAGGCTCTCACTGAGTGACTCATTCAGGGAAGGCATAAATGCATTTTTCCAGTTGAGTGAACCAAGACTGCATAGGTACTACACTGCATCACAACTTCTTCATTTTGGAGAAGTATGCAGTGCTATATACAGTATTCATATACTGTGTATACGGGACAGCCAGATTTTAAAAATAGCAAGGTGAAATCATGTATGTTAATATCATTTTAGGAGAAATATTTTATTTAAGGATCTCAGTGTGAAGCTGAATTATATTCCTAAAATATGGAATATGTCATCTTACAAAGAGCTTCAGTTTTGTCAAGCTTGCAGTACTGCAAAGAGGATAATTCTACATACCTGGAAAGAAAGTCGTAATTCTGATTTTAAGGAACAGATTTTTTTTTAGAAAATCTTTGTGCTCCAAAAATGAGAAGATGATATATTAGACACAGAGTCCAAAATTGATGACCAGCTCCATGATTGATCAATTCCATATATCAATATTTATCAAATGAATACAGGTAGTTCTCAACTCATGACCACAATTTGGATGGTTGTAAAGTGAGTCGTGCCTGATTTTATAACTTTTTTCCCATGGTTGTTAAGTGAATTGCTGCAGTTATTAAGTGAGCTCCGCAGTTATTAAGCGAATCTGGCTTCATCCATTGACTTTGCTTGTTGGAATCCAGCTGGGAAGGGGCGGGGCTTGTTTTTGTGACACTGCTGACATTAGTTTGCCCTTGCTTTGTTCCTCTTGTGGGTGATGATGCTTCCTGTTTATTTTTTTTCTTTTAAGAGACATTATCCGGTGGTGGGATTCAGACAGTTTGCACCAGTTCGGCAGAATCGGTAGTTACTTTTTTGTTGCCCAGGCCCAGAATGGACTTCTGGAAGCGGCATCCACACAGAGAACCGGTGGTTCATATATTTGAATCCCACCACTGACATTATCCCATGTGACATATGGGTCAAAATATTTCAAAATTAACCACTAGTGTCCTTACTATTGTCCTTTCCTTAGCAGGAAATGTTGCTAGGGCCAGGCTATTATCTCAAAGCCTCAATTGAGTAAAGCCAAGATGGGTGGGTTAATATCTATAAGCTACAGGTTTCTGTGATTCTGTACAGGAGACGGGAGAGTAAAGGAAAAAAATTGGTCAGTCTGAAGTTTAAATGAATATGAACAATGGGTGTTTGGTAAACAACTATTTAGAGAAAAATCTGTTTAAGCATAAGTCTATTCCTTATGGGAATGGAATGGAACAAAAACCACAATTTATTTGATTGTTTAAAATGAAAGATTCAGAGAGTTAAAGAAAACTCTCAGTAATACCCTATTTCTACTCACTGTCATTCATGTGTTGGTCAACTCCCATTTGGAATATTGCAATGCACTTGACACCAGGCTGTCCTTGAAGAATACTCAGAAGATGCAGCTGGTCCAGAATGTGGTAGCAGGGGTAGTTATGGACATTCCTCAGTTTACCCACTTAACAAGGTGCTGGTGATTACCAATAAAATCCTCCATGGCACAGACCCAGATTTAAATCCCTACATGGTCCAGGGCCAGCTTATTTACAGGGCCAACTCCCCCTGAAGGCATTTGTCCAACTCCTGAGATCAGTTAAGATGGCTGTACTCCAGGTCTCTTACATTGTCATCTGGACAATGTGGACCTCAAAGGCATGTCTTCTCTGTAGCCACTCTACGGTACAGAGAATTGTCTCTCTCAAATATCCATACACAAATACATATTAGGTTCTATGAAAAACAACCTATAGAACGAGTAAAAGGAATATTATATAAGAAAAATCCTGGAAATGATGATAAGAAAAAAAATATAGTATAATGTGTATAGATGGAAAAATACAGTTCCATAGAATTCAGTCCAAAAGCTAATAAAAGAGGCAGAGAAGGTGGAGATTGGTTTTAATGGATTTTTTTTTTTAAAAAAAAATTGAAGTGGGGGAAGAGGGCTAAACAAGGAGCTTTCAATAAAGCGAATAGAATTAAAACCAATGCTGAAATAAGTATGTTAGAGTTTTGTATCCCAGAGATTAGAATTAAAATGAACACAAATGTTAAATTCCAAGGGAAAAATATAACAAGGAGATCGCAAACATTGTGAAAATATTAAAAAAAAAATGGTAAGGCTGCCAGCGTAGACGGTGTAAAATATGGGTATGGTTTCCTCTAGGGGTGAAATTTATAACAATATAATAAAAAGGGAAAAAAGAGTTTCAAGTTGACTTTGAGAAAAACAAACAAAAGTAAAGTAAAGAAAAATAAATTCTGCCTGTTTCAGCTTCTTAGCATGGAGTCAATTAAGTAGTTAGGGGGCACTGTTGTGCCACACCAAAAAAAGAGAGTTTGTAACAATATGTGCATGCCTTCCAAGATTAAGAACAGTCATTCATCCAGCATATAAACATGGCGAGCAGTTACTGTATCTCCTTCGCTCATAACTTCTCCTACACTGAGATTGCACATAGCAATTCTCTTTGCAGGAATTACGGTTGTAGCTGAATAATTGCATACATGTGCAATCAAGGCAATGGGCAACGGCCTTTCAGAAGAGTCTGGATGGAAGGGTTGAAACATCAATATGTGTGTGATGCCACTATCCTGAAAATGATGAAACTTAGGCACTTGCCTCAGATATCATGACTTTATTACATCTTCAGGCCATGAGTATGTCATCACATGTGACATCATTTTGTTGTTATTGTGACTTGTTCCAGGCTCCACTGCAGCTTTTCTACTTATCTGAAAAAGGTTTCAGAATCTACCAGATCAGGGGTGTCAAACTGCCGGCCCGCAGGCTGGTTGCATCATACGGAGGCCGTGCCCACCCCATCTCCGGCAATGCAAAAAAAAAGTCGCAATACGTCGCAACACGTCATATGATGCGGCGAGTTTGACACCCATGCACTAGATGTAATTCTAGTTCTGCTGAGAAGGGTTTTTTTAGGAACCCGGACAAAATGTTCTTTAGGAATTAAAGCAGGGGTCTCTAAACTTGGCAATTTTAAGACTTGTTGGAATTCTACTCCCAGAATTCCTTAGCCAGCATGGCTGGCTGTGGAATTCTGGGAATTGAAGTCCACAAGTTGTAAAGTTGCCAAGTTTGGAGACTCCAGAATTAAAGCAATGGTTTTAGAATGGTAGACTCTTCTTGCTACCCAGGAATAGGTAGCCTTGAATGTATACCCCCTTATTTTAAAGAAACAGTACTGTATATTTATTTGGATATACTTTTCACGGGAAAGCTGAAAACCAGACTTGCAAAACTGCTTCAGGATGAAAGAGTACAGTACTTGGTTTTAGTAAATGCTGCAAATAGTAGCCACCAGTAGCTGGTAACAGCATGATATATACAAGATTATCTACTTTTTTGCTGAAAGAAGGGGGAAAAAAGAATTCAAATATTTTGAATACTGCAGCATTTTGCACAAAAACAAATCTATTGCAGACTGAGTTTACATCTGAAGCACAAAATCCTTTATAGTCCCTTCATTTAATAGGGTATTTCTGTTCATTACTGCAGGATGGCAAAGAATTTATCTTAAATTGACAGCTATAGCTGCACTCCACTGTCTCACCAAAGCCTTCTCCTGAAATAATATATAAACAAAGACAGGTAAATACTTCTTCAATTTAAGTTTGACTCCTGGTGACTACATGGATGTAGAAAGGTAGTTTTCTTGGCAATGACATGGTTTGCCACACTGCATTCTTCCAGGATATTTTTCAACTTTTCAGTTTAGCCTATACCTGAGAGCAGGTATATCTGAGGAGTAATTGAACACACAGGACATAAAATCAGGTTTTATATTTCAGGGCAGGGAAAAGCCCTCTCTTGTAAAATGATGCATAATTTCTGATACAGTGGAATTCATTGGTGTTCTCTGAACTTGGTTGTTTTCTTACAGATGTTTCATTACCCAACTTGGTATCATCAGTGCCAGAAGGGAGTGGGGTTTGCTAATAATAATAATAATAATAATAATAATAATAATAATAATAGTAATAACAACAACAACAACAACAACAATAACAATAATAACAATAATAATAACAATAATAACAATAATAATAATAATAATAATAAAGTTGGAAGGGACCTTGGAGGTCATCTAGCCCAACCCCCTGCTCAGGCAGGAAACCCTATACCATTTCAGACAAATGGCTGCCCAGTCTCTTCTTAAAAACTTCCAGTGTTGGAGCATTCACCACTTCTGGAGGCAGGTTGTTCCACTGGTTAATTGTTCTAACTGTCAGGAAGTTTCTCCTTAGTTCTAGATTGCTTCGCTCCTTGATTAGTTTCCATCCGTTGCTTCTTGTCCTGCCTTCAGGCGCTTTGGAGAATAGCTTGACTCCCTCTTCTTTATGGCAGCCCCTGAGATATTGGAACACTGCTATCATGTCCCCCCTCGTCCTTCTCTTCGTTAAACTAGACATACCCAATTCCAGCAACCGTTCCTTATATGCTTTAGCCTCCAGTCCCCTGATCATCTTTGTTGCTCTTCTCTGTATTCTTTCTAGAGTCTCAACATCTTTTTTACATCGTGGTGACCAAAACTGGATGCAGTATTCCAAGTGTGGCCTTACCAAGGCATTGTAAAGTGGTATTAATACTTCACGTGATCTTGATTCTGTCCCTCTGTTAATGCAGCCTAGCACTGTGTTGGCTCTTTGTTTATATACTAGTGGCTTGCCCTGTCAATGTTGGTGGGGTGTTCCTTGATTAGGCTGATGATTATTGTTAGTTCATTTGTCTGAGTTGGTAGTTCTTTCATTCAGGTATTGTTTAACTGCTTACACTAATACACCTGACCATTTTAAGTTAATAGATTTACATTTTGAATCAGAGATCTACAAACATCTCTATTGTCCGCTCCTGAAATATGCAGGGCAATCCAATGCTGGAACAAAATAGATTCCTGGATCAATTTACCATAGAATGTTGAAGAAGCTTTAGGGTACCATTCCTATTCACAGTAGAATTTCATGAATATAGAGAGTTGGACTCTATTCCAGTTTGCCCAAAGGTGCATAACAAAGAATGGAAAGTCCATGGGATTAGAATGAAGATGGAAGCCAATGATGGAATCGTGCGATTACCACTTTCCCTTATCTATACATGAATGGAAGCCAGCTTTCTTTTTCATATCTGAAAGGCCTGAAGAATGTGCAGACTGGGCTTTGATAAGAAAAGTATAATGTGAAAGCAATCTGTTTCTGCACAATCAAAGAAATCAATGACCCTTATACAAGTTCCAGGTGACTGAAGCCAAGCTTTAAGTTTATCCGAACAGAAATCAGAATCTTGGCCTGTTAATCTCATGTGTCTTTGATTTGCCTCTGATGCTTGTTTACTGAGAAGGCAAAGTTTTTGTTTTTTTTACAAAGATACAGTG
This sequence comes from Protobothrops mucrosquamatus, assembly GCF_001527695.2. NCBI lineage: Eukaryota > Metazoa > Chordata > Lepidosauria > Squamata > Viperidae > Protobothrops > Protobothrops mucrosquamatus. The sequence continues at coordinate 397,127 of NW_015386868.1, read as the reverse complement.
GCTTTTGGCGATATCTTTTAACCTGATTTGTCTCAAAGTTACAAAGTCTGGCCATTCAGGAGAATGTCTTCAAGCGGTCTTTTCACTGCCACTCAACCAATAAATAGTAGAATAACAGATTGGACTATTGTCATTACATTTGTTATTAAGCCTTTTTTGACTGATTCTTTTGGGAGTGTCTGGGTTGTGTCTAGTTAGTTCCATTTTTATTGTATATTTTGTTGCTGTAAACCACAGGGAACCTGGAAGGATTTGGGGGTGTATAAATTTAATGATACCATATTAATACATTTTGGGCCAATTTAGACAAATCTGACTTGTAACAACTGTTACATGATTGTGCTGATTTAAGAAAAAAAGAAGAATGTTAATCCACAAATTACTAACCACCAAACTTAATCCCGTAATATGTGAAGCTGGATTTAAATTTGGGGAAACCATTGAAACTAGAAGTGAATACTGAAAGAAAATATCCTGTGAATTAAAAAAAAAAACCTCTTTCAGGTTTTCCAAGTATTGTATTGTAGCAATAACTTTTAACAATATGAAATATTTCTGTGCTTAACTAGATATTAATTCATTTAATTTTAATAACTTCTTTTTGATTTATTTATATATTGTAAAATATATACCAAACATCATTTTAAAAAGAGGGGAGAGGATATATACTAGTAAAATGTTGGTCAGATTCAGCTACTGTAATGATTAATCATTGTACTGAACCATTGATTCTTAGTATAACATTATGGAATGCTTAGAAGCTGTTGTTTTATGTGTAACAATGGTTGATTTCACATTTTTAACTGATGATCTCTCCCTCAAAGAGTTGTCATCTTGATGTGGTAACTTCAGTGAAGGGACACTAAGCAAGGCTGTGAGGATCTGGCTGGGGAACAGCAGGCTTCAACTGAACCCTGGCAAGACTGAGTGGCTTTGGATTTTTGGGCCTGCCAGTTCAGGAACTATGCCATCTTTAGTTCTGCAAGGGATCTACTCCAAACAGACTATGTGCGCAACTTGGCAGTCTTCTTAGATTTGAGACTCCTGTTTGAAGAGCAGGTGGCAGTCATGGCGAGGAGGACCTTAGCACAACTTTGATTGTGTGCCAGCTGTGCCTATTCCTTGATTGGGAGGCTCTATTCACTTTCACTTATGCCCTGTTCACCTCTCGTGTGGACTACTATAACTCTTGAAGCTTTCATCTCTGCCATCAACATCCAAGGAACCCATCTTGTGCAAATATTCTGATACTGAAGAACATCAATAATATGATCCATATATTTCTATGAAATATGAAGCTAGACAGCAGGGGTTTTTTTTAAAGTCACTTGCTGAATATTACAGAACCATACGGCTGGAAGGGACCTTGGAGGTCTTCCAGTCTGAGGCAGGAGACCAATCTTTTCTTGAAAACTTCCAGTGATGGAGCACCCACAATTCCAGGAGGCAATCCATTGATTAATTGTTCTCACTGTCAGGAAATTTCTCCTTAGTTCCATGTTGGACCTCTCTTTAACAAGTTTCCACCCATTGCTTCTTGTGCCATCCTCATGTACTTTGGAGAATAAGTCAACCCCCAACTTCCTTTGACAGCCCCTCAAGCATCAAAAGACAGTTATCATGCCACTCCTCTTCTCTGCACTCTTTCTAAGGTCTCAGCATCTTTTTTGTATCATGGTGACCTGAACTGGATTCAGTATTTCAAGTGTGGCCTCACTAGTGCAGTATAAAGCGATAATATCACTTCTTGCGATCTTGATGGTAACGCTCTGTTGATGCAGCCTAGAAATGAATTGGCTTTTTTGGCCAATACTTAAGTATCCTTTATCAGTTCATAAATATTTTTCTAATGGGAAACTCATCATCCCCTTCAGTTGTGATCACAGAAATCAGCACTTCCCATTTTACTATTTTATATATGATCCGTGGTCCTTAGTCTGCTGCAATCCATTTTCAAACTCTACACTTATTTTGCTAGATTCTTCATCCAGATTAATTTCAGCCCTCTTCTGTTTTGTTTTCAAGGAATTCTCCTGCTGCCAGATAGAGAATACAGAGGCAATATTCTTATTATTTCTTTCCAACGTTTTTTTGGGTTGAAAGAATTAAAAATTGAAAGAAGAAAAACAACCTGGGTTAACCTTGAATATTAAGGAGACAAAGATACTTTCAGCTAACATGGTGGGGAATTAACTGTTGACAGTAAATAAGTTAAATAAGCAGTTCACAGTGGGAGTAGATTCATTTTCTTGGGCTTTAGAATAGGTGAGGGCAAAATAGAGATTAATGCCAGAGAGAGAAAAAGGTCAAATTTAGACATGATCGTGAAGGATAAAGATATTTCTATGACAGCAGAGATCAAAACAGTAAAAGCAATGCCATTTCAGAAGTCTGGCTATAGATGCTGAACACTGAGAAAGAGTGAGAGAAAGAAAACAGATGCCACTGAATTGCTTAAAGCTTTTTGTAGTGCGGGCGTGAAGCATTCTGACCACAAACTATTGATGGAAAGTGCAGTAAAAGCCAACATTACAAATCATTCATGTACCTGGGGACCCTATTTTATTATCAAAAAGAATATATTTTAAAATACAATTAATAAAATTAAGGTGATCAGCCAGTACTTCCTTATTATATGCATTTCTTTACTTATTTTAAAAAGAGATCCTGTGGCAAGCATCTGATTGATGGGTCCCAATACATCAGTATCCTGGCTATTTGTTGCTGTCCCTATTAGCCGCATCTCTGCAGGGTCTCGTCTGCCCCACCCTCTCTGTCTTTGGCAAAGCCCTGTATGTCTGCCATGAGATCTTACTCTATCTCAGTGATGGCGAACCTTTTAGAGACAGAGTGCCCAAACTGCAACCCAAAACCCTCTTATGCATCGTCGAGTGCCGGGTAGGTGTGACCCATTGGGTGGGTGTGGCCCATTGGGTGGGTGTGGCCCATTGGGTGGGCGTGGCTGCAGTGGTAACAGCAGACTGGGTGGGACTAAAAAGTTCAATCAATCAATTCCAACTTTGCAAGATCTTTTTTTTCCCGCGAGAAGTTGAAATTGACTGATTGATTGAACCTTTTTTTTTGTACACGGCGGCGGAGGCCTAAAGCGAAAAGGTTTTATAAAACCCAGCTGAAGGCCTAAGACTGGGGCGACGGCACGTGTGCCCACAGAGAGGGCTCTGAGTGCCGCCTCTGGCACCCGTGCCATAGGTTCTCCACCACTGCTCTATCTGATGAAATGTATTCACTGGTAGGAGATTTCTGGTTGCCTCTGTAGGGTGGTGGCAAAGAATACATATCTGGATCTGAGATACTTAAGGATTTATTTTTTTTTAAAACAAATGGTTTTGTACTGCAGGAACCCTACTTTTCTACTCTGGCAAACACTCAAGGTAGCTAACCAAATGAGAAGCAAAAACAGAATGTGAAAAGTTAAAAATAGAGTTTAATACCAATGATGAAATATATGCACACAATCAATAATTAGAAGAGATGGCTCTTTGCAACTTTTCTAAATAGTCAGAGAGTGAGGACCAGTGCAGCCTCCAAAATCTATCATATTACATTTGATCAAACTCTTTAACTCTTCCAAGAGTTGGAGCTGACCTATGAAACTCTCCAAGCCTCCAAAGCCCATGACCTTGAGCCACTGTTCTTTAGCAAGAATAGCTCAATTATCTGTTTTGCACATATTATACACTGAGCAAATGAGCACTAGATAAACGCATATTCTTAGAATCATAAGATCCAATCAACTTACTTATTTTTTAGAGACAATCCCAATCTTTAAGAAGATGAATCTTTTAGCCAGTAACAGAGGATCTGGCTATATTTCCTGAAAATCCAGACTATAACCAGAAATGAGACATTAAATACAATCCCTAAGATCAACAGTTTAAATAAAGAGGATTGGGGCAATGAGTGCCCCCAATCTGGAGGATTGTGTCTATTAGAGTGTCCCCTGAAAGTTACACAGCACTGTTAAAGACTGTATTTTAGTGTATTTTAAGAACTAATGTAAACCTGAATAATCTTTTCTAGTAAATATTTCTAAAACGTCTGCAAAAGGGTAGAAGGTTTAGGACAATCCAATTAATCTCAGTAGTTTCTGAATAGAAGTGTATTATCCAGGCAATTTTCCCCCCAATTACAAATGATCATCCCATCAGATTTGGCAGAAGACGATAGATGAATGGATGGATGGGTGGACGGATAGACGGATGGAGATAGATAGACAGACAGACAGACAGACAGACAGACAGACAGACAGACAGACAGACAGAAAGATAGATAGATAGATAGACAGACAGACAGACACAGGCAGGCAGGCAGGCAGGCAGGCAGGCAGGCAGGCAGGCATAATAGTTCAGTATTTTAAATACTTACAGAAATAAGACAAGAACCAGATCTTGTCCAGATATACACATCTATAATTGACATGAGACAATGTATGTCATCTTATGCCACTTTATGGATATTAATAATTCTGTATCTGGTAAAAAAAGTCTGCATCTGGTAGATGTCATTAGTACTGAAACAGGAAGTTCAATGACATGAGACATAAGTGGCAGGAATAAGAGCCTTTGCTGTAGATGTGCAGAAGATAATAAAAAACCATCACTTTTTTGGTTTAATCCCTTTAAAATGAATCAATCAAATTACTCATGAATTATCTTGTCAATGTGAACCAGTTGTGCAACCTCCCTCATTTGATTTACCCCACACAACATTTACCTATTTGTATAGATATATATGAAACAGGAAAGATACCAAATGACTGGCTAAAATCAACCTTTGTGACAATCCCCCCAAAAATAAATGCAAAGAAGTGTACCGAATACAGAACAATAAGCTTAATAAGTCATGCTCTGAAAATATTCCTGAGAATAATTCACACAAGAATATACAACAAAATTGAAGAGCGTCTAGGTAATACACAATTTGGTTTCAAAAACAATCTTGGTACACAAGATGCGCTGTTCAGCATTCAGGTTCTTGTACAGCGTTGTAGAGATGTCAATCACAGTGTTTACATGTGCTTCATTGATTTCAAAAAAGCTTTTGATAAAATAAGACACATCACACTATTAGAAATCCTGAAACAAGGGGGACTAGATGACAAAGACATCCAAATAATAAAGAATCTGTATTGGCATCAGGTAGCAAATGTGAGACTAGGCCAAAAATACTGAGCTGATGCAGAAATAAGAAGAGGGGTCAGACAGGGATGTATTCTGTCTCCATTGTTGTTCAATATCTACTCTGAGCCAATCTTCAATGAGGCACTGGAGAACATCGATGCTGGCATTAAAGTAAACAGTGTTTGGATCAACAACTTAAGATATGCTGACGATACAGTTCTGCTTGCCAGTAAGCATGAAGACTTTCAGCTCCTCATCAACAGAGTCACAGAAATATCTGAAAAATACGGCTTGAAGCTTAACACCTCAAAAACCAAGATCATGGTCGTCAGCAAACAACCCGTTAATTTACCACCAATAAATTCAGAAGGAATACCACTAGAAAAAGTTGAAAGGATCACGCACCTCAGTTCTAATTTACATGAAAGCTAGGACATGATCGTTGAAGTAAAGACAAGGATAGAAAAAGCCCGAATAGCATTCTTCAAAATGAAAAAGGTCTTCTGCAGTCACGACATAAGCCTAAGACTGAAAATCAGGCTTGTCAGATGCTATATTTTTTTCTATCCTGCTCTATGGAGTAGAGAGTTGGTCTCTGACAGAAGGCCACCTGAAGAGACTAGAAGCATTTGAAATGTGGATTTACAGGCGGCTGTTACGTATAAGCTGGGTTGACAAGATCCGGAATGAGGAGGCGATAAGCTGCCTGGGAAAGCCAAGGGAAATCATCAAAACAATTAAAAAATGAAAATTAGAATATTTCGGACATGTGATGCGACACCCAGAAAAATACGGCATACTCCATTTAATCCTCCAGGGAAAGATTGAAGGCAAACGAGGTCCAGGCAGAAGAAGAACATCATGGCTTCAAAATCTAAGAGATTGGTTTGGACAAAACTCAGCAGCATTTTTTTGTGCGGCTGCTGATAAAAACAGGATTGTCAACATGATTGCCAAGGTCCAATAATGGATATGGCACAAGAAGAAGATAGATATACATTAAATACAACAAAGTATGGATCATGAGCATGCTTGCAATGTAATTTGGATCAGATTTTTGTTTATTCAACACAAAATGGAAGGTTTACACCTGCTCTGTTCTGATTCCAGACCTATTCAAAGCTCCATTTCAAAAATGTCTTTGTGGGGCATGGTTGTGTTGCAAAGAGGTAACATAATAGCCATGCCAGTGATCCAGCAGTAATTCAGTGATTAGTATGTCAACCCTCAGATCAGAGGGAACCTTATGGTCAAACCATTATTGGCTGCTTTAGGGAAGGATTGAAATCTTTATAGGTCTCCTAAACATATACACACAAGATATAGATAAATGATATACCTTGTAATGTACAGTTTGCAAAATATACAGTAAGTCTTATTTTTGGTTCTCATTTTTGAGTTATCTGAGATTTGCAGCTCATTTTATAGGTCTTTGAGACCTTCATAGAGGCATAATAGACTGGGTCTATTTCAGCCTTAAGATACCACAATCAATCATCACAAGAGCCGTGGTGGCACAGTGGTTAGAATGCAGTATTGCAGGCTAATTCTGCTGACTGCCAGGGGTTTGGTCCTAGAATAGAATAGAATAACAGAGTTGGAAAGGACCTTGGAGGTCTTCTAGTTCAACTCTCTGCTCAGGCAGGAAACCCTATAACATTTCAGACAAATGGTTGCCCAATCTCTTCTTAAAAACTTCCAGTGTTGGAGCATTCACAACTTTGGAGGCAGATTGTTCCACTGATTAATTGTTCTAACTATCAGGAAATTTCTCCTTAGTTCTAGGTTGCTTCTCTCTTTGGTTAGTTTCTATCCATTGCTTCTTGTTCTGCCCTCAGGTACTTTGGAGAATAGGTTGACTTCTTTGTGGCAACTCTTGAGATATTGGAACACTGCTATCATGTCATTCCAAGTCCTTTTCTTCATTAAACTAAACATACCCAATTCCAGCAACCGTCCTTTATATGTTTTAGCCTTAGTCCCCTATTCATCTTTGTTACTCTTCTCTGCACTCTTTCTAGAGTCTCAACATCTTTTTTACATCGTGGTGAGCAAAATTGGATGCAGTATTCCAAGTGTGGCCTTACCAAGGCATTGTAAAGTGGTATT
>NW_015386868.1:385567-387822 GCF_001527695.2 Protobothrops mucrosquamatus | reverse complement strand
GTGGGTCATAGTTTTCTTGCAGTAAATCTTATAGAACAGCAAGTGGCATCCTTGTTCTTTACAAACAAACTGATCTATTACATAAAAGCCCCTCAATGTATTGGACTGACATTTGCCATGGATTTTTCCCTTTGTAGAGATTATTTAAACTGCAAATTCAATCACATGCTGACCCAAAGGAACAGTCACATTCCGAATACTTTTTTAAAAATTAGATTTTTAAACAACCTCTAAAATCTTGGCACTGATTTACATGACACTTGGCATGGTTTATTTCTTCATAAGTCTAGCTTCCCTATTACAGCTGTTTGTCTTTCTTCTACACTAGACCATGAGAAATAGACTTTCATTTTTCTGAAAGTTGTGCTGATCTGGGCATCAAAGCAGAGTAAATTACTATTAGAAAGGACCAGATATATTGAGAGGATTTTCAGAGCTGAGTTTGGGCAGATTTTGTATACCTATGGAGATTCTCAGTTATCCAGGCCATGGTTGTCCCAAAAGTGCTTTTTCAAAAGGCAACTGGAGTGTCTTTGTTTTTCCTTGAAGATGTTTCACTTCTCATCCAAGAGTCAGAACTGAAGAAGCTTTTTGGATGAGAAGCAAACGTCTTCAAGGAAAAACAAAGAAATCCCAGTTGCCTTTTGAAAAAGCACCTTTGGGATATACCTCTAGTTATTTCTTCTTTACGCTTTCCCTGTCCAGATTCAAAATATTGTCTTTGAACTTAAGAGCCCCTTATAGGAAGTCCAGAGGATTATCTCTTCCCATCTATATATGTGGTACACATTTCTTGGTTTATCCCTACAAGCTGAGATTTGGTGATTTTTCAGTGACCTCCTCCTTACTAAATGTCTTTCCCACAGAGATTCACTTAACATCTCCATATACTTTTAAAATTTCACAGCCCCAAATATGTATACTTTTTCTTATATTCCCTTCTTATTCTCTAGGGTTATGTCAACTTTTGAACATCCACCATATGTTATCACAAGTGGAGAAGGGTCCCCGTTCCCTTTATTGACTGTTTTAATGACACTTTGTGATTTTGTTTTCTTGTGATGTTCAACTATTTTGCTATGTCACTCAAAATTTGTCATTAATTGGGTTTATAATACATATATAAAATCAATAATTTGTAAAGTTGTGCAAAGCTTCAGAATTGATTCAGAAGAAAAAAAATTGATTCAGTTGAAAAAAAACACCATTCTATTATATTGAGATCAAGTAAAAGTGAAATAATAAAATTGCTAAGTCATAAAAAGTAGGATTGAATCACTCTAATCCTCATTTGTAAAAAGAATATCTATAATAGAGATAAGAAATTGGAAAGTCCACAAAAAACTTCCAAAAAGAATTAGCCTTTGTGGTACTTGACTTCTAGCCAAACATTGACTATTCATTGCCAAATACTATTTACTCTTCAGTAAGATGTTCACTACTAGGGAGAGTAAATATTTATCTTGCCCAGTTGTAACTGAAGGTCACTCTACATTTCCCCAAGGAAAGCATTTTTTAAACAAAATGAACTCTTCTGCCTCTTATTTTTGATTTATATCTTTCTGAAATCCTTTAGAAAAAGCCTAGCACTTAAACCTACATTTCTGCAAAAGTGTGCATTTAATTATAGATATATAAACAAAAAAAAATCAAGTCAAACAAAATACAGTACACAATGAGTAATCTGATGTCTTATAAAATTAGTTTCATGATATTGCTCCGTTATAGGTAACTATTAAATTATATATTTATGTGCATTTAAAAATATTTCTAGAATCTTTCCACCAGCAAATGCCTTTTCCTATTTTGTAATGCAGTGAAAACCATTAAAACAATTGAAACCTTATTAAACAAAAGATCAGCAACTCACAGTGGTGAACATACCTAATGCTCCTTCCTTTTCCTCTTTTCCCAACAACAGCAGCCCTGTGAGGTGTGGCTGGGCTGAGAGAGAGTGACTGGCCCAAAGTCACCCAGATGGCTTTAGCGGGGCTAGAACTCAGTCTCCTGGTTTCTCCAGCACCTTAACCAGTACACTAAACTAGTTTATATTATGTTTTATTATGTTCTTATATTTCATTATTTTAAGCTGTACTTTATGGGGTGTCCAGAACCCTCAAGCTGTTGGAATGCAAATAAATTAGATGAATGAATTAAAGTCTAAATCAGGGGTAGGCAACCTTGGCTCTTTTATGACTCGTGGACTTCAACTCCCAGAATTCCTGAGCCAGCATGGCTCAGCTTGGAAACCTCTC
>NW_015386868.1:379706-384304 GCF_001527695.2 Protobothrops mucrosquamatus | reverse complement strand
AAAATGTCATTGCTGTTGACACCAGTTATGATGAAGATAAATAAAACAGTATCTTGGCACTCTGCAAGATACTGCTTTACAAAGTATATGTTTTGCTGGTGAAGAAAAGATAGAAAGGAAAAGACTTCATAGAAGGAAGTTTGTACAGACATTTTAATGTCTTATTTTACTTTTGGATATACAGTACATCTTAGTTTAAATTTCTTTATATTAAATTAGACTCTTACTATAATAAGTAAGAGTTTTCAATGTAACAGTGATTTACCAGCCAAATCTAGAATTGCCAGGAGTTGGATTTGAAATCATTAGCACACAAAGCAGATGCTCAGTCATTGACTGATGTCCTTAAATAGATGTGATTCTATATCAATCTGCATACTGGTAAGAAACGTGTTGCTAAATTTAATGGATTTAACTTTAAATTTTACTTTTCATTGAACACAGAGTTACTAGCTCTGAACTGTAAAACAAAACAACAAAAGAATTTAAAAAAAAGAATCAATCACAAGATGGCAGCAAAGAGCTAGACATTTTCTGAGGCTCTTTGGTGCCATCTAAGGACCATTCAAATTATGTAGCTTAAAACAGCACAGAGAGCATGATAGTTTTTGAGACTGCATATACCAGCTGGATCATCCCTCCCTATTAGAACCCATTCAAAGCATTCCAGCTCTTTGTTAAATAAATGAGATGAGAATACTCCTGGTCCTCTGGCTTTTTCCTCAGATGCAAAGTGGATGAAAAGACCTGGAAGAGGAGAGCATTTTTGACCTGTTCTTAAAGAGGTAAGAAAGATGGGAGAGAGACTAGGGGTGAATCAGCAAATTGCTAAGGAAGTGAATGCCAGAATGCTGCTGCTGCTAAGGCTCCTGGCTGGAACTTGCTGAAGTCCTAACTCCACTCCGTTTAATCAAAGACTCACTTCCAAGAGCAGCCTATTCACTCATAAATCTTAATCTGGGGGCAGGGAGAAGAGTGTAAATGGATCTTTCAAATCAGGCTTTAAAAGACTTACACAACCTTACCCTCCCCTCCCCTCTCCTGCCCTTAGAGCTTTGCTGGGTGATTGGTGTATGTGTGTGTGTGTGTGCACGCACGCATATCAAGTTATGTTTGAAACTACTCTAAAAAATAAGCATTGGGTCGCATTGTGTAGAAAGCTGAGGGAGAACACCCTCTGAAAGAGACCTCTGTTGGCTGCCTTCACATGGGAAGCTACCCTGAAGCAGACTAAATACTGAGAGCACAACACCACTTTGTACGGCAAAAGACCTCCCATACATTCACCTTCAGGCGAACATTTCTGAGATGAATAATTAAGCTGGAAGCTCAGCAACAATAATGGCCATACTTACGTGGCTGAAGGGCTCAGCTAATTTGGGACCCTCTTCCTCAAATGGAAGGAGGATCCATTTCAAATACAAGTCCAACTCCATCTTAGAGGAGAGGCCTTGGAAAGTGAGACTTCCAGCTATGTCAATATATTCTAGATGGCCATTTTACACTTTCCCTTCGTCTCCCCCTTCTCCCAAGCTCTCAAGGTAGCTCTCCAAGCCCTTTGAGGAGATTTAAAATGGTGGTTCCCACTTTCAAATAAAGTGACATGGCGGAATTAAGAACAACTATTTAAAGGAAGATTTGGCTGTTCAGCAAGAATCCTTTAATTATGATAAACAGGAAGAAAAATAGAAGCCAGAAGAAAAGGTAATTAACCTTGGACAGAGTGTTTGCTGAATGGGATTTACTTTGAGTAAGTGTTAGAAAAGTGTTAGAAAAAGTTGTAGAAGGCTCTTGGTGAAATAAGTAGGCCATTGATGGATAATGTGGTACTGTGCTAAGCACAGCACAGAACCTGTTTTAATTCCTCCTGTAGCTAATTATGAACAGTCAATCTTTTAGCACTGTTGAAGATCTTTGTGAGAGAATAAACCCCCACAATTGCAAGGACTACAGATGGCCCTGGACAGGGATGAGGAGCCGAAGGGTCCATTCTCAAAGTAGTTTCTGACATCTTCGGGAAATTTTTCTTTCTTTCCTCTCCTCCCAGTGGGCCTGCTCCTTCACTAGAAATTTGTCCCCACTTTGAAACAAAAAATGGAACATTTATTTTAAAAAGTGGCATTTTGATTTGGAAAGGATGTCCTTAATTGCATTCATTGGAATGAATCAGGAATGTAGAGTTTATTTATGGCGACTTACAGCAGTTGTTGTTTATTTGACTTCCATCCTGCCTTTCATTCAGAAGATCAAGGTGGCATCCATTGTACTGCTTCCTCCATTTCGCCCCACAATCCCATGAGGTAGATTGAGCCAAGAGGAAATGGCTAGTCCAAAGTCACTCAGGGCGTTTCGGTGGCAGCAATCTGGGTCACCTTAAACATCTTAACCACTACACCACATTGGCTTTCACATATCATGCTTGATCAAACTAAAGGAATTAACCTGAAGAGCACTTTAATTCTTGCTCTTTCTCCAAACACCTTACAAATGTTTTAAATCACCACCAAACTGTTTTAAGCAGTCTTTTTAATAATAATGAAAGCATTGAAGGAGCAGCTGCATGCAAGGAGGCAGCAGGGATGTTATGCCTGGTTCATTCCTCCTTCCAGGGTTGCTTCCACCAGAGACCACTGAGGAAGCTCTACTTGATCTCAAGGCTGCTCCACTGCAAGGTGTTAAGGGATCCTCTTGCAACCTAGAGATGGCCATCAGCCATGATAATTGGTGGCGAGCGGGGAGTTTAGCTTGCAGTTCATTCCAGCTCTGTTCTTCAAGCAACACACTCCAGGGAGTTTCCCAACAGCTTACTTTAGCATCCTACCAGCTAAACCACAACTTGCTGCAAGGCCAGGCTTGGAGAGGCCTCTGCAGGATGGATGTTAAAATATCCTCAGAATCTGAACACAGGTGAAGAACTACATTTCTGGACAAGGCTCCAATGTTGGGAAAGGTGGAAGGAAAGAGAAGATGAGCAGTAGCAAGTTGGATGGACTCAGTTACATTGGTGGTACTGTTGGAAGACCTTTTTGAAAGACCACTTAGTTAGAGATCATCATAGAAAAAAAATCTATAGATGGGGTCTCTAAGAGTAGACGATGACTTGAGGGCACATAATCGATCATTCAAAAGGAGAAGTTGCTCTTTAAGAAAGGAATACAAAGAGAGGGAGACAAGGAATGATTTCTTCAATAAAGAGTAATGTCAGTTGTACCTTTACCAAATCTATACGACTGTCCCCCAACACACACAACTTTCTCTGTTTGTCTCTTCCCCTCCCCTCCCCATCACACTTATGTGGGATTTTTAGATTTTTTACTAGCAGGACATGAGTTGCCAGGAGTCAACACTGACTTGAAGGCACCTATACACACACGCATGACAGCAGTAGGTATTCTGCTAATAAATTCTTAATTTACACTGAGCACTGCCAAGAGAGAAAAAACAGAAATGCTTGGACATTTGCCCTAGAACTCAGCTATTTGTTGTGCCTTGTCTGCCACTTTCCATCCCAGACCATTTGGTCCATCACCACACAGGCTCCTTGGAGGCCAGCAAAACCAACCTCCTGCCTGCATGTACTTTTTTTGCCTCAAAGTGCTGCTCCAGCAAAGTTGGGGGACTAGAGTTACCATGCATCGGAAAGAGAAAACTCTAGTGGTTGTCTAGATGTTTGCAACCCTATAGGAGAAGCAATGGAAGCAGAAGGGATAAAAACAACAAAAGTTACATCTACCACAGAACAGGGTTTCTCAATCTTGACAACTTTAAGAGATATGGACTTCAAGTCCCAGAATTCCCCAGTCAGCATACTGGTTGGGGAATTCTGGGAGTTGAAGTCCACACCTCTTAAAGTTGCCGAGGTTGGGACACAGTACCCCAGAAGATGGCGATAGATGGAAGACAACATGCATCTCCCTGACATAATTTTGAACACTCTGGGCCGCCTGCCTCATTTCTCTTGTCATCTGGAAAAACAAAGAGAGGCCTTACTAGGCCTCGGAAAATAAATGGAAATTGAAACAACTCTCCTATACCTTTCTACAAATGTATATCTATGCTATGCAAAGATACACATCACTCTCCATGCTATCTGTATCAAGAATATCTCTATGAAGTTATTGTCTCCTGTTGAGGTACCATTCTCAGAGAATATTTGGAATAATATTTTGTATGTACGAACCTGTGATGCCTCACTGTTCTTCTGGGATTTCTACCCTGAGAGAAAGGATTTCCCAATCTAACCTCAATGCTGTATTTAAATAATTCTTTTTATCTCCCACCACCCCACTCATAAATGGTTGCAATTCTACTTATTTCACCCAAAGAAGTTTGCATGAGGAATGATAGACTTCTATTGCTCCTGAGGAATTAATTTCCATATTGGGCGGCTAAAGGCTTTATTATTTTTTGTTTGTTTTGGAGGAGAATTCTCCTGCTGGCTAGCCTAGTCCAAATCCAAAGAAGAGATGGGAGGGCTTATAGTGACATAGCCATAATTTGCATCCAGAGACCAGATGGAGCAATATAGGTCTTAAGATTTCAGTATTTTATATTTCTCATGGTCTAAGGCAGGAGTGTCAAACTAGCGGCCTGCGTCA
>NW_015386868.1:358141-379191 GCF_001527695.2 Protobothrops mucrosquamatus | reverse complement strand
ATTATTTTTTGTTTGTTTTGGAGGAGAATTCTCCTGCTGGCTAGCCTAGTCCAAATCCAAAGAAGAGATGGGAGGGCTTATAGTGACATAGCCATAATTTGCATCCAGAGACCAGATGGAGCAATATAGGTCTTAAGATTTCAGTATTTTATATTTCTCATGGTCTAAGGCAGGAGTGTCAAACTAGCGGCCTGCGTCACGTGATGGATGCGTCACGTGCAGGCCACACCCACCCCAGCTCTGCAAAGGCAAAAAACATCACGATGTCATGATATGTCACGTGACACGATCAAGTTTGACATCCATGGTCTAAGGTATTCTTAATTATTACATTTGTATCTTTCTGCAGGAAGAACTGTACAGCCTGCACTGAAGTTGTTGTTTTTCCACGCAATCATTTCTAAATTTGCATCCTTGTGCATAAATTAGCTTATGTAAATATTAGCATATTTTTTGTTGCTGTGACTTCTGCTTTTGGGGAGCAGGAGGCAAAGCATAAGTGGCCGCTTGATTTGGGAAGAGAAAAAAGCTAGTGTATTTATTTTCTAAGTCAGTTGTTTGTTTGTTTATTTGTTTGTTCTGGCATCACATCCAAATGATTGCTCAAGAATTGTGTTGACATGAATTCTGAACACTCCAGCCATGAAATTCTACTGAATCTAAATGATGTCTTTGTGATAGTTTTAGGCTTGTTGGTTATGATACAAAGTTCTGGACAGTGATTTATATTAAAAAATCTTCTATCTGTATCCCATTTTCTTGTTCTTCATGACAAATACTTTACTATATTACATTTTTTTAAAAGCTTACCATAATGGGAAGATGATTTTTCTTTTTTCTTTTTTTGCTACACAAATCGCAGTGTAGTTCAGTTGCAAATGTGTAACACAAGTTTATATTCGTGCCCTGGCTTTTTACATGAAGCAGAGCTTTTGCCATTATCTGTGGAGCCTCCCCATTGAAAGCATCTGTCAGAGAAATTCAGAAAAAAAAAATCTACTGGTGGTTCAAGTAAAACATCACCATATGAGATTCTATTTTCTTGTTCTTTTCAACACTGTTGTTTAATTTAGTCAAGGTTTATCAGACTTGGGAACTAGATCAATTCACAATTATTTTTATAGTTTGGTTCTTTACTGCTCTTGAGGGAGTGTTTTCCACAGTAATCTTAGATATGGAATTAATTAAAATGCCAGTCAGATATAGCCAGGTCCCACAGATATTTTTGCCAGTGAATCCCTCAGGTATTTTGCCATTCCCCTGATGACATAAAGTCTCTTAATAAGGAAGAGCCTTTACTCTGTCATACTTGCTCCCCAACTGTCCTAGAAGGCCAATATAGGAAGACTCCCTACTAGGAGGGGCAGTGCCTTTGCAACTTGGGACACACTGAAAGAACAGAAATTGTGCTTCTCCAGGACTTGAACTAAAGAGACATTCAAATCACTCTCCTCTTACCATATCATAGTACATAAATACCAAGGGTACACTGGACAGTTTTATGCCACACTGCTGTTTTCAGATGTCTGTCTTGTTGCAATATATAACTTTGCTAGGGCAGAAGTCAGATAATTATGACTTCTGGCTTATGCTTGGGGCTCAACATTAGTTTGTCATATTTGGGTGCTTTGTCACCTAATAAACAGTGGTGGGATTCTGCCAGTTCGCACCAGTTCAGCAGAACCAGTAGCTAATTTTTTGTTGCCCAGGCCCAGTATGGACTTCCGGAAGCGGCATCCACACAGAGAACCGGTTGTTTGCATATTTGAATCCCACTACTGCTAATAGATATAATATTTCTCATACATTCATGTAATGCTTCCATTCAGCCACTTTAGATTCACACTTTTGATATCTTTTATACCTTCTATGTTAGACATACATACAGACAGACTTTTTACATGCAAAATAAGTGCAATATAGGCCCACTGGCAAGCCCCATGGCCAATGCATTTGGAACTAGTTTCTGGGTGGTCTTTCAAGACAACCTCATGTAGAGTTCATTGCAGTAATCAAGTTTCTTTCTTTCATTCCTCTACGATCCAGTTACAATTGTGCATATTATCCAGCAATGCCTCTGTATCCTCTTATAATATGTACTCACATATTATAAACCTTTTGTTTTAAAAGGTTCTTTGGTAATATTAATTAGCAGCTTTCGCTTCACTGGGTCTGTCTTTATTATTATTTCCTGTTCAGTGTGGCTAACAACTACACAAACCATTATCCATTAATTGGCCAGCTGCTGCTCCCCCAGGCAATGTTTATCGCTTTCTATAAGTGTTTTCCTTCCCAAACACATCTTTGTACTGGATAGCGCTATTTCACTGTGAAATGAAAGAAAAGGTGATAAAAAGGTAAAACTAATGTACAGCAGCCCCCAAATAGAGAACAGAAGCTGACAAATTTTATGGATTTTATGAACTTTGCTGTAAGACACATTTGGGTTTATTTTATAAAGAAGAGTGCAAAAACGATAAACAACAGTTAAATAAATATTTTGATGCAACTCCCATAAATGTTTATCCTGCGATGAACTATCCCCTCATCACTTCTTTTCTCTGCAATGTGTTATATTGTGATTATACACAAAGAACATGTGATGGTAGGGAAATGTAACTTTGTTAACCCTCTTACCAGGCAAATGCTTTTTTTGCAAATCCTCTTGGTTGTGACCAAGAATTCTCTCATTTCTTTTTCTTTTACATAATTTATACAATGGGGTGTATTAAAGTGGCTTTTTATAAACACAGCACATGAGGTGGGTGGTTGGCGCCACATTTAAGTCCCTCTGTACCCTAAATCTCTACAAAGACTCTTGTATAAACATTTCTGTTCTAAAAATGAATACAAAACCAGGCATATTTTGTGGCATTATCACAGGCACTAAAAATATCAGGTTAACACTTACAAAAAATTAGGCCAAGCTGCAAGTAGGTGAATGGGGGCCCTACATAGATGAATCAGCCAAATGCTTTGGAAGATGCAACTTGCTATTAGGATACATTGCCACCAGTGTTTATTTCTATAGGACAGTATCATCTGTAACTATAATGCTGTATGCAAAACATACTTTTGAAAAAAAATATGCTCATTTGACCCAGGAAACTAAAGTGAGCATCTCACTTTCAATAATTTTATGAGTAAGGTCATAAGCAAACAGAAGTTGAATATTGAAAGGAGTGGAAATTCAGAATTCCCTGTATTTGGCCAAACCTTTTAAGTACACTATTTTCTATATTTATTGAGTGCATTGTTTGCACATTTGTCATTCAGGATTTCTGGAAACTATGCATGGACCCTATCTTTAACAATTCTGTTGTGCATTCTGTGTTCTATTGTGCATTGAAGCAATCTTGTGATAAAGGAAAATCAAGCTTTTGATAGTATGTGCCCCACCACGTGCATTAATCAAACAGGTGATAAGGAAGTAGGGGGACTCAGGCACAAAACAGGTTATGTAGAAAGTAAACACAGGGTCAGTCAAAAAGGACTCAAATACACCAATGTACAGAGAATGAGAAATAAACAGAGTGAATTAGAAATTCATGTAAATGAAAGCAGATACGATATTGTTGCCATTATGGAAACTTGGTGGGATGAAACCCATAAATGGAATATACAGGTAGAGGAATTTAAATTATTTAAAAGAAACAGACCAAATAAAAGAGGAGGTGGAGTTGCCCTATATAGAAGAAATAACTACATCTCTACAGAAATAGAACACAACAACAATGAAAACTGTTGTCATGGTTCCGACAGATGAATCTCTTCAAAAGAGCTTCAAGGCATTGTTTTCCTTAAAGAATCTTTTATTCGAGAAACAAAGTATCGGCGCTACATAGTTGAAGCCAAAGACTGAATTCCCCTCCCCTGGCACAAAGTAGCAAAGCGCAATTCCCTCCAATTAACAGTCATAAATCACATTCCCCAATTAACTTGAAGTGTGGGCTTTCTCCCCATCTCTCCTGCCCACCAAATTTCTATCAACTCTGGACCTAATAACCTTGGGTTCCCACGGCTGAGTTATTATTGTTATGACTAGCTGGACTCTCATCCACATTCCTCCTAGCATCAACGAACTCTAAAAGCGATAGAGAAAAGATGGCTACATTTCCATCTGTTGTCAAAGCAAGAACATCCAATGTTAGCAGCGTTGACAACTGTCTTGAATGCATTTGGGTCAACATAAAAGAAGAAAATGACATTGCCATAGGTGTATACTATAGGCCACCCAACCAAACAGAGGAAATAGATGAACTTTTTGCTAGTTAGTTATCTAAGGTATGTAGGAAGCACATCGCAATAGTAATTGGGGACTTTAATTACCCTGACATTAACTGGGAGACAAACTGCACCAAGTGGAAGATCAAATAGGTTCCTGACCTAGCAGTCAACTTTGTCTCCCAAAAAGTAGATAACGGAACTAGGGGATCAGCCATATTGGACTTAATTCTCACTAACAGAGATGAAATGATAGAAGGTATTGAAGCTACAGGAACCTTGGGGGGAGTGATCATCTAATATTAGAATTCAACATTATGCAAGCACAAGCAATAGAACAAAGTCAAACTAAAGTCTTGGATTTTAAGAGAGCTAATTTCAATAATCTTAGAGCTTGTGAAGGATTCCCTGGATGAGAATCCTCAAGGGGAAAACAACCTAAGAAGCTTGGAAAACTTTGAAAGTGAGATTATGAAAGCCCAGTCTAGCACAATATCAGTGAAGAAGAAAAATAACAGTTCTCAAAAGAAACCAGCATGGCTGCATAAAGAACTCTCTGATAAATTGAAAGACAAAAAGGACAAATATAAAAAGTGAAAAGAGAGGCACATAACTAAGGCAGAATATCAGCAAATAGCCTGAGCCTGCAAAGATGAAGTGAGGAAAGCTAAGGCTTAAAATGAAGTAAGGCTTGCGACAAAAGTCAAAACTAACAAACAAACAAACAAAAAAAAGCTTCTTTCAATATGTAAAAAACAAGAAATAAGTCAAGGAAATGATTTGGTCCATTGATGGGAGAAAGTGCCAAGAAGGTGACAAGCAGCAAGGAGAAAGCAGAACTGCTTAACTCATTTTTTGCATCTGTCTTTTACACAAAAGGAAAAAAAACCAGTCCAACCTATCAAAAACAGTACAGTAAAAAATGGATTAGGAATACAATTTAAAATAGGCAAGAAAAAGACAGGTGAGCACCTGTCCACCCTAGAGGAGTTCAAATCACCAGGGCCAGATGTATTATACCCCAAGATTCTGAAGGAATTGGCAAACATGATTTCAGAACCACTGAACTATATCTTTCAAAGATCCTGGAGCACTGGGGAACTACCAGAGGATTGGAAAAGAGCTGATGTAGTTCCCATCTTCAAAAAAGAGAAAAAAAAGAGATCCAGGAAACTACAGACCTATCAACTTGACCTCAATATCTGGGAAGATTCTAGAAAAGATATCAAGCAATGAATCAGTGAACACCTAGAGGCAAAAAAAGTCATAACCAAAACCAACATAGGTTTATCAAAAACAGATCATGCCAGACAAATCTTAACATTCTTTGACAAAGTGACAAAATTAGTGGAGCAGAGGAATGCTGTGGATATAATTTATTTGGGCTTCAGTAAGGCATTTGATAAAGTAGACTACAATCTACTACTTGATAAGATAGAAAATGTGGGTTAGACTGCATCACCAACAGATGGATTCGTAACTGGCTGACCAACCGCACTCAATGTGTAGTCTTCAATGGAACTGTATCTACATGGAGGGAAGTATGCAGTGAGATACCCCAAGGCTCTGTTTTAGGCCCAGTACTTTTCAACATCTTTATCAATGATTTGGATGAGGGGATAGATGGGGAACTCATCAAGCTGGCAGGAACAGCCAATACTCCAGAAGATAGGCTTAAGATACAGAAGGATCTTGATAGACTTGAACATTGGGCGCTAACAAAGAAAATGAAATTCAATGATGAAAAAAGTAAGGTTCTACATTTAGGCAAGAAAAACCAAATGCACAAGTATAGGTTGTACCTGGCTCAATAGTAGTAACTGTGAAAGGGATCTTTGAGTCCTAGTGGACAATCACTTAAATATGAGCCAGCAGTGTGTTGCAGCTGCCCAAAAAGTGCTAGGCTGCATTAACAGAGGGATAGAATCAAGATCACGTGATGAAGAGAAGGACGAGGGGTGACATGATAGCAGTGTTCCAATATCTCAGGAGTTGCCACAAAGAAGAGGGAGTCAAGCTATTCTCCAAAGCACCTGAAGGCAGGACAAGAAATAATGGATGGAAATTAATCAAGGAGAGAAGCAACCTAGAACTAAGGAGAAATTTTCTGACAGTTAGAACAATTAATCAGTGGAACCGTTTGCCTCCAGAAGTTGGGAATGCTCCAACACTGGAGGTTTTAAAGAAGAGATTAGACAACTGTTTGTCTGAAATGATATAGGGTTTCCTGCCTGAGCAGGGGGTTGGACTAGAAGATCTCCAAGGTCTATTCCAAGTCTCTTATTCTGTTCTGTTAAAGACTTAAGGTAATTTGGCTATATAACATTCCAAAAACAGGCCTAGTTTCACTTGAACTATTTTGTCTATTTAAATCCATCCTGCCCCAACAGGTATTATCCAGCTATTTTGGACTGTAATGCTCATCAACCCCACCCAGAAAGGTTTATAATCTTAGCTATCTACGTAGAGGGTACCATGTTGCCTTCCTCGGTTTTAGAAATGTATATCTGAAAATGAGAGCCATATGACCCTCTCTTCAGTCCCTGAAAATATTAGCAGACCTCACTTGGAGTTCATGGAACTTTCCATGGACCACAGCTAGACTTCCTGTCTTACTAGCTCTTGTGTTATGCATTTTCTCAATAGTTTTAGCACTGCTCACTCATTTTTTTTCTTTGACATGTTCCCCCAACCTTTCTGTCCTGTGTTCAATTATTTTCTATCCCAAGAGTATAACATGAAAAGCCAAGGGCAGGGATTGGACTTTTTTTTCTTCCTTCATCATAACTGGAACACTTCCTTTAATTTGCAAAGAACTGGAATAATAGATGCTTCTATAAAACTGATAGTTGTGGAATTAGTGCTTATAACCAAAACATGCCAGCTGTCTCCTTTGTGGCTGTTTCTAAAGCTATAACAGTTAGGAGAATGTAGTATGAAAATGGTTTATAGTCTAAACATGAAAAGGTTAGATTGTATTACAGTTCCAGATCTTGGCTTGACTTCATTTTGTCTGATTCCATTATTCTCTACCAGAGACCCTAAAACAGTTTCCTTCTTTGGGGAAAAAAGTATTTTAACGCTGGTAGTGTGGGATTACTGCCATTTTTTTTTTAAAAAGGCACAGATACTGACGTAATCAAAATCAATATTACTCTTCCACTATAAAGACAAAGCAATTCTCTGTTTCTTTAGAATAGGCAAAATTTATTCCCTGAGTTATTTTTTTTTCCAGGTTTTGCAAATACAAGAAAGTTTCTTGCCTTTTATAGGGATATAGGAGGGACCATGCAAGCAGTAGTGTATTCCAGGGAAAACTGGTTGGCATTTTGGCTTTTAGTCGCAATCTTAGTTTTTGGTCCCGGTCTTGGCTTCCACAGTTTTTCTTTTCCTAACTTCTTTTCTTCTGACTCAGCTGGTCAGCCTCTCAAACTGCAATGTCTATTTTGTGATTGGAGACCCTTAGGTCTGTATTAGGGTATTGGTAGGAATGGTTTTTGCACACGCCAGGATGATGAACTCAGTTCTGGAAATAAAGAAATAAAATTCCAGGATTTGAGCATGGGATCGTAGAGGCATCCCAGTTCATTAATTGTAACTCTGCAATCACAAGAGTTATTCGTAAGTAAAATGCATTATACAGGTCATATACAAATAGCCTTCCATAGGATTGCAGCCTAAAGATACTTCCCTGCTCCCACTTTTTTTTACCGCCCCAAACTTCAGGAGGCATTTGAAGATTGTTTATGATGATCTTCATGTCTGTTGACTTGGGAGGAATGAAAATCACCATTTCATCAGCTTCTCTTGGGCTGAAAATATGAGGGGAGTTGCTTTGGGGGACTGATCCTCAAGAGATGCTGCAGAGCTATTCAGCTATTGCATTCCTTACTTGAAATTCAGGTACCGATAGTCCTCGACTTACGACCACAATTGAACCCCAAAATTCTGTTGCCAAGTGAGGCAGTTGTTAAGTGGATTTTGCCCCATTTTTACAACTTTTCTTGTCACAGTGATGAAGTGAATCACCGCAGTTGTTAAGTTAGTAACACAGTTGTCAAGTGAATCTGGCTTCCCCATTGGCTTTGCTTGTCAGAAGGTTGCAAAAGGGGATCACATGACACTGCAACCATCATAAATATGAGTCAGTTGCCAAGCATCTGAATTTTGATCATGTGACCAAGGGGATGCTGTGACACAGAGGTCTCCAACCTTTCCGGGCTCGAGGACCTGAGGAAAGGAGAGCAACTTCAAAATTGGTGTGCGTGCACGCGTGCGTGCGCACGGGGCCACACACACTGCAGTGGTACTAGCAGCCCTGTTCAGGCATGCGGCACGCGCTGGTACCATGCGCATGCACAAACGGCCATGCACCCCGGCAGCTAGCGGCCTGTTCTTGCATGTGCAAATGGGCTGTGCAAATCACCCAAGCTAGCGGCGCATGTGCAAATGGGCTGTGGACACTCGCCCTCCACTAGCATTCTTATTTGTGTGTGTGCACATGTGCTAATAGGGCCGCAGGCGCTAGCTTGACTGGGGGGAAATGCGTGCCCATGCGCGCGCACACCAGCCAGCCATTTCCGTGGCCTGCTGGCCAAGAACCCACAGCCCAATCCTGAGCCACGGACCATAGGTTCGGAACCCCTGCTGTATCTGTTGTAAGTTTCAAAAATGGTCATAAGTCACTTTGTTTTGGTGCCATTGTAACTTCGAACAGTCACTAAATGAACTGTTGTAAGTCAAGCACTAGCTGTACTCAGGAAAGAACTGACGTGAAAGTTCCCTCAAAGGGCAAACCACATTATAAGTACCGTAGCTCAAGCAGTTACAGTAGCCTACCTAGCTTTGTAGTACTGTCAACTGCAGAGCTCTTTAGCTTAGCAGGAAATAAAATTGCTCCGCTTTGCAACAGTGCTGAGGTTCTAGAAGTCTGAAGCTACAGTACTCCCAAATTGTACCAGAATCCTTATTGTGTGCAGCCCTTTGGATTCAATCTCCAAATGTACTTGGAAGCAAATGGGGAAACAAGCGTAGCATCTGCCTGCAACCCTCTTAAGGTAATTGTGCTTTTTTCCAGGGATTAATCCCAGGAATGTGGGCAGTTTCCGCTTAGAACTTCCTATCAGTCTTACATCCATCACTAAATTTCTCAGTCTTTGGTCATAAACAAATCACCAATACTTTGAGATTTATATTCATTTCTTTTTCCTCTGTATGTAAAAAGCCTCTTATCCATAAACCATGTATTGGAAACAAAGAGAGCTTTTTCTAAGGTTGTGCTGTCAAGTCATTTCCAACTCTTAGTGACCACACTGATAGATTTTTCTCCGTGATGATCTGTCCCTAACCTGCTCTTTCAGGACTCCTAACAGTGCATTCATCACCCATTGTAACTGAGTCCATCCACACTGCTGCTGGTTGTCATCTTCTCTTTTCTTCCACCCTTCCCAGCATTAGCTCTTTCTCCAGAGAACTAGGTCTTTTCATAATATATCCAAAACAGGATAATTTGAGCCTGATAATTGGTCTTTCAACTTAGCACTCTGGGTTGATTTCTTTGAGCAGTTTGTTTTCTTGTCTGTCCATGATATTAATACTCAGGGGTCTTCTCCAAAACCAGAATTCATAAGGGTCAGGCTTCTAGTGAGGCGAGCCAAGCTAATACCTGCATATTTCTCCACTCCGTATGGATTGCCAGGCCATGACAGTTGAAAATGAAGCTGGATGAGAGATCTGGACTGCCAGAATTATCTCTGAAATAGAGATGTGGAGATTTCCTACATGTATTTCACAACAGCTATTTTTTTTTTTGTGAGCTGATGGCAGAAATATCGTTTTTGCAACCACTTGTGATAGGTGGAAGTTGCAGATTCCGTTGTACTCTGAGTCATAATTGCAGCTTTTCATAAACATAAGGTTTGACCAAACTTCATCTTTTTAATCACTTTGGAGTTTATTTTTAATACCTCTTTAAAATTGAAAAATCTTTGGAACTACAAGCCTACAAATTGCTAGGTAAATTACTCTCCAGTCCACTTAAAAAGAAAGGGAATTATGTTTTCTCCCGAGGGAAACAAAATCTGTCTCGTTTCCAGGTTAATAAAATTCCTATCCTGCTTCTTCAAAGTCCTAAGTTTCTTAGAAGATATTGAACAATCAATCAACAATTCTCATGCATTCTAGGG
Organism: Protobothrops mucrosquamatus; assembly: GCF_001527695.2. Classification (NCBI taxonomy): domain Eukaryota; kingdom Metazoa; phylum Chordata; class Lepidosauria; order Squamata; family Viperidae; genus Protobothrops; species Protobothrops mucrosquamatus. The sequence goes on along the minus strand of NW_015386868.1, from coordinate 368,782 downwards.
ACTTTAAAAGACTGCATTACTTTTTCAGTTTTCTCTTATTTCATTGCCACTCACTTCTAATTCTTCCATGATCATACAGTGGGACAAGCAACGATTACCAGCCTACTGATTCTTACTTTCTTGTAAATCTACAATACTTTGGATAACACCAGTTTTATTTTCTATTTGTATCGCCACTCCACAAGTTCAGACCATTTTGTAACTTCTTTTTAGAGCAGGGCAGGCAATGTGTTTTTGTCCCAACACATTGTGAATATTACTTTGTCTCCTGAAAAACCAGTCCAAGTCATTTTTCTAATTGAAAATGCAAGTAGGTTTTGGTACTTGAGAGGCAAAATATTCCACAAAGATTTTATTCCATTCATGAAATAATTGCTAGTTACACAATTGACTATGGGCTGCCTTTAGTGATAAGCCCAAATTTTCTGCCTAAGGCTGCCATCTGGTCTTGTCTAGTGTTAGGAACAGCCCTGGTCATGTGATGCTTGAGGAAAGATCTGATCCACAAGAGCCAACAATGGTTCTTTGACACCGACCCGAGTGTTTCTTGTGAATGGTTATCCATCTAACCTGAACGTCCTGAACTAAGATGTGAATTGACGCTTTGTACTTGCAGGTCTCCAGTAAAGTAAAAAACAAACAAAAAAAAAACAGTAAAGGTGTAGAAATATTAGATGAAGGTAGACATAAAAATAAGTGTATGAATAAAAAAAATAAAATGCATCCTATTAGCAAATATTGCTTGAAATGCATGTATATGTTGCAAAATTGTGTACAAATTTGTTTACATTAGGAGAAATGCATACAAGCAGTACAGGTGGGTTTTTATACAGACTTTTTTTTTTTTTTAAATCACTTTAAAAAAAAGGAGAAAACTGAGTGAAGTAAATTTAAGACTAGAAAAATTAAGAAATTGAAAATGACAATTCTTCTTCCCCGGCCTTTGATTCTACTATGATAGACACATTGTAAAGTGTTAGTATGCTGAATAATGAATTGAAATCTGCTTTTTTGTGTGTGTTGTGCAAACAGTTTATTCAGTAATCCTGTGCTTTATTCATTTCAAGAGAAGGCCTATTTGAATTGTGTAATTTCATTGTTATTCTCAGATTCTCCTTTTAAACTGTCCATTGCCACATCATTGATATTATTACTTCATGTGATTATAACAGAAATCCATGCTTTTTTTTACAATGAGACATTAGTCTAGAAGAGTTGTCTCTGCAAAAAGCTTTAGTTGTGTCTTTCTGCGGTGTCTGCAGGAGAACCGCTTCAGCTTTTTATGGTTTAGTAAAATATGTGCTTTTAAGGATTTCAGTTGCTGCTTTTGTCAGTCAAGATGATCCGTAAAACAACTTGGTATGATACTAAGCCTTTACATTATAGAGTGATTGAAATGTATTTTGCTACAAGAATTCATACCCTTAAGAACTAGCCATTCCTACACTGAAATTGGATTGTATTTTGCAATTAATTTGCAATCATGTATATTTATTGTATCTGGAATAGATATACTGATACAAATCTCTGATATTGCATAGTGGTTCTTTTTGAGTGTTTGATTCTGATTTTTAGAACATCTTCAGTTCTATTCTCTTTGAGTTTATATCTACATGCTTATTACATATGACGCCAGGGCAGCGTATATATTACTATTGACTATGGTATTCTTCTGGATTGGCTAAGAGAACTGAGGGTGTGCAGCATATGCTGGTTCACTTTGTTCTTTCATGGCTGATTCCTGTTGGCAATGATCAGGGAGGTGGGGGTCCTGCCCTTGGCTCCTACTAAGGGGTGGGGTGCCTCAGGGTTTGGTGCTTTCTCCTCACCTCTTTAACATCTAGGTGAGGCCGTTGGGTGAGCTCATCTATCACCATGGCATGAGGTATCATCAATATGCTGATGATACCCAATTATATCTCTCTACCCTGGTGACGTAACTGGTGCTGTGAAGGCCTTGCCCGCTGTCTGGAGGCTGTGAAGGACTGTGAGGCTTCAGCTGAAGTAAGAGCCTTTGGATTTGGGGGCCCACTGGCTGCAGGACTATGCCACTGACTTCATTTGTCAAAAGGTTACAAAAGGGGATGACATGACACAGGACACTGCCACTGTCATGAATACATACCAGTTGCCAAGTGTCCGAATTTTAATCACGTGGCCATGGGGATGCTTCAATGGTCGTAAGTGTGAAAAATGGTCATAAGTCACCTTTTCAGTGCTGCTGTAAATTTGAATGGTCACTAAATGAACTTTTGTAAGTTGAGGATTATCTGTAGTCTGCTGACATGAAGAAAAGTTAGAATAACCCAAGATAGAAGTTTTCATGACAGGACTCAGCTTAGTCCAGAACTGATCCTACAACCCGCTCTCAGGCTCTCGTTGTTTAATTCTATACTGGTGGTCCTCGGTTTACAATACTTTATTTAGTGACCGTTTGAAATTACAACAGCACTGAAAAAAGTGATTTATGACCGTTTTCACACTGACATCCTTTGCAGCACCCCCATGGTGACATAATTAAAATTAGAGACACTTGGCATCTGAATCTGAATTTATGATTCTTGCAGTCATTCTGGGGTCATGTGATCCCCTTTTGCGACTTTCTGACAAGCAAAGTGAATGGGGAAGCCAGATTCACAACAACCATGTTACTAATTTAACAAGTGCATTGATTCACTTAACAAATGTGGCAAAAAAGTCGTAAAATGAGACCAAACTCACGTATCAAATGCCTCACTTAATGACATAAATTTTGGGCTCAGTTGTGGTCATCAGTTGAGGATTGCCTGTATTCTGATTGACAGAAACTGGGTTTCAAGATTAAACAATTGAAATAGTTCTGACAAGAGTGAAGGCTGCCTATCTCCAAAAAAGCAAACGTAACTTTCCATTTTTTTTTAAAAAAAGAAATCAACAAATGAAGATTGGACCACGGAATCAAATACTGATAGCAAATAAAAGTGCTCAGGTAAAATTGCTTTAAGCTGGAGATGGCAAAAATAAAAGTTCATTTTGTTGAACTGAAGCTTTCATTCAAAAATTCGGGTTTTGTTTTTCACGGCTACCTACACTTTTTTTGGGGGTGGGGCTTGAGCTGCTTTGTTTACTACTTACATATATTTCTTCTTTATCTTTAGCTCCCTTTCCACCCAATGAATGGGCGACAGTAACGGGGCGGTCTGTTGGGGGCAGGAATCTTGGCATGACTTGCTGCATGGCAATACAGAGAAAAAAGAGAATTTTTTTTTCTTCAGACATTCCTGTTTTGCCAACTGTACATTCCAACTAGCTTAAGATCACCCATCATTTATGACCACTTCATAGTTATAGAGGACTCTTCTGTCCAACTGTTTATTTACTCAAGATTCCAGGAATTTATATTTTTAACAGGACTTTAAAAATACTGTATGTATAGCACTAAAAAAGAGTTTTCTAAACTACAGGTAGCTTCTTCCTCGGCACAAATCTGGAGTAAACAAAATACAGCTTCACCACCTCTACCAAATCAAAACGGTCCTGCAATCTGCTGAGTAATAATCTGCACCCAACATAGTAGGGTCTAAAATGTATCATTCGTGGTTATGTTGAGGGGAACCATGGCTGACCAATGAAAGATACTCCTCAATTTACAACCACAATTGAGCCCAAAATTTATAATGCAGAGAGAGAAATTTGTTAAGTGAGTTTTGTCCCATTTTACGGCTTTTCTTGCCACAGTTACGTGAATCACTGCAGTCGTTAAATTAGTAAAGTGGTTGTGAAGTGAATCTGGCTTCCCCATTGACTTTGCTTGTCAGAAGGTTGCAAAAGGGGATCACAGGAGCCCGAGACACTGCAACCGTCCTAAATGTGAGTCAGTTGTCAAGCATCCGAATGTAAATCACGTGACCATGGGAATGCTGCAACGGTCATAAGTGTGAAAAATGGTCACAAGTCACTTTTTTCAGTGCCATTATAACTTTGAATGGTTGTAAGTCAAGGACCATCTGTAATACAAAGGATACTGGATTTATCTGGATGGGTCCCACCATCAACATTACTTCTTAGAAAATCCACCAATCTGGTAGAAATTCATGCAAAATGCCAATAGTAAATATAAAACAAGCAAACCAAATGAAAATCAGGTTGCTTCTTAGACTGTCATCTGGTAGATGGCTGGGGCACGATTAATTAATGATTATTACCGTGAAAAAAGTGGTGATTTTAACCAAAACAAGCAAATTTATGGATTATATTCCTTAATTCATTTTGGCGAGATGGGTGGCATACAAATTTAATAAACAAATGTAAAGTCAAGAAAGGGTAGCCTTTCCTCTATGAAATATTCCGTATTGACTTTTCCCTTAAAATAAATTTAATATACAAGTAAATAAATACCAACTAAATAAAAATGCATTAGTTAATTTTGTTTCTATTTCCATCTTTCAGGAATATATGTTCTTTTGTCAAAACTTACTCGATTCTTTAACACTTCCTTCTCAAGAGACAGCTGTGTGGATCTTCAGTTTTGTTCATTAAAAATAGGTGGCAGTTGTTTGTATCACAAATGCTAAACTTACCCTGAATTGAGTAGGAGAGGAGAGCAGACTGGTTCCCAGATACAAAATCCCAAGGGTAATTTTCAGACTTGTGAAATAATTGCCATTTTGCTGCCCATGGCAGGAATCCATCATTTCTTACAAATTGGGTACAGAAATCACAGATTGCATACAGCTCTTGGCTCCCTTTTGATGCACCCCAGAAATCTAAGATTTCCCACCTACGTTCAGCTGAAAATTAAATAAAATGTACTTGTTCGGTAAGTAGCTGTGAAAAAGAATAGAATAGGGCAAACCTACCTGGAAGACTAAAATGGCTTCACATAGACAATATTGTGGTAAAGACTAAAAAAAAAGGAAGAGTCCACCTTGGCAGTAGAACATGTGATGCTCCACGAAGTTCCCTATCACAATTTGCACTCAAGGAATGAATTGCCCTTCAGAAGAGCAGGATGCAGCCCTTCTAATGAAGATATAGCCATTTTGTCAATTTGGCCCAACAATTTATAACTGGAACTTAAATAAGATGCAAAGAACCTTTCTGATCATTTAAACCCATACTTTTCAAGTGGTTATGCTGAAACATGAACCTTGGAAGTCTGATGCAAAGGATGGACTTTAGCTTTAAATCACTCGCCTCCCCACTCGCAAAATATATTTATTTCTACATTTCAGTGAAATGAATTCAATACCAGGAAAACCTTGGCTGAAATGCACACATAACCCACAATGAATGAGTATAAGTGTATGACATGAATGAAGATTGCTGAAGTCCAATGTACAAAATCTAGTGGTCTTGCTATATTCAGGTATCAGAGCTCCGTTAATAAAGCTTAGCAGTGGAGGACAGCCTACCTGAATCTGTACATTCAACCATGGATTTCATCCTTTTTAGAAATGAATAAAGAAGAAAACAGGAGAAGGAAGTGACATTTCAGAAGTACAGCAATTCCCGGTTTCAGGCTAAACACCAACAATGTGTATGACTCATTCAAAAAAAGAAGTTTGTCTCCGTAGACAAGCAACTCCTGGAGTCTCTGTCAGTCTTCAAATCTCATGTGAAAAGAACTCTTTGTCCAGACTCTTTCTGTTTTCTCAACTTTTACCAGATCCTCCCTCACCCTGTGCCCCTTATTTCATTCCTAATTCCATTTTTCCCCTGCAACCATGAAGGGTAGAGATTGATTTATTTTTAAAAATGAAAGCTGACATTCTTTTGAGGATTCTGCATGAGTTATGGGATTTCGTGTTAAAAAAGCCAGATTCCACAGTCTGTCTCTGCTCCGCTATTTATGGCCAAATGTGGATTTTAAAGCATTAATTTGACACTCACCTTGGAACACTGAGGTCTATTTATGTCTTAAAATCACAAGCCATATCTGTGTTCAGCACATAGGGATGCAGTACACAGGGCAAACAACGACTTCCAGTATGACATAAAGTTCCTTCTCCAATAAGTCAATGGAAAACAAGCCCAGTCTTGTGAATGGGTTCAAGGCACAGTTTAATTGCAGGCCATCCCAGGTTGGGGCAGCCTTCATATTTGAGGCTATACCAATGTGTGTTGGCCTCCCATCAAAATAACCATTCCTATGGCCCTTATCCATGCTGAATCCACGGTAATGACAACTGTAGGAGGTCAGTTCTACAATTCTGTGCCTTCCTCTCTGTAAGAAACATCTCCATGGGTTCTATCATATGTACTCTTGTTTAATAAGCATTCTTGATTAGTAAATATTTCATTGTTGGATGGGTGGACATTGTTTTCAGTTTCAGATTTTATTCAAGTAAGATGATCAGACTTTGTAGACATCTGATCTCCTTGTGCTGGTGAAGGTGAACTAAATAGTAGATTTTGGTGGGGCATCAGGAAACAATTCCTAACAGAGGAGCTGTTCACAATGGAGTAGACAGCCTCAGGTAGTGGTTGATTCTAGAAGAGGCCAGCCAAACCTTTGGGAGGAGATATGGCAAATTAAAGACATACTATGAAAATGGAGCTGATAACCCCAGCAAAGGCCAAGCAACCAATCAGTGGACCAGTTGCTTGAAGCCTCAGCTGATAAGGAGAGGATGGAGAGTGCTCACATTTGCTCTGGATGGCTACTCCTCACAATCAAGACCACAGGACAGCAAGTTTCTGTGAATTTGAGCACTGGGAGATGACAGGATCAGTCGTTTTGCTCACAACCACGGTGGAGACCTTTAAAGCACATTAAATTTACAAACCTGTCCGGTTAGGCGGACACAGAAAGACGGGGCTCCGTCTTCCACGATTGATTTTGCCCCACTGGGGACCCTAAAAAGGGTCAAAAGTCACCCCGGAGAGGCGACAAAAAAGGAGGGGATCATGGAGGGGCAGTGGCCCTTCTGCTAGATCCGAGGAAGCCCTCCAAACTGGCAGGAGAAAAACTGGTTACATTCGTGTGGCCAGTCAGAAGCTGCTGACAACCAAAGATAAGCAGTAACCAGCAATTTTTGAGCAACGTGGATGAAACTGGGTGAGACTTTATCCTCTTCTTATGACCTTAATACTACTCTCCTGGAAAAAAGAATGCCCAAAGCAAAGAATCCTCCCCGATGAGAGAGGGAAGGAAAGTTTTTGCCCCGCTCCCTCAGGAAAAGAAAAGTGGCAAATTAATTGCTCTGGGGGAAAATAGAGAAAACTACAAGATCAACTTGGAATTAATACAGATATATAATTTTGAAATTTGGGGACTAAAAGTACCTTTGAGACTTTTTTTTAGAAAAGATATTTGAAAGTTTGTAAAATAGGCTTGGATTTGGAAAGCTGGAAGATGGTGTCAATGACATCTAATAATACTAATAATAATAACGTTGGAAGGGACCTTGGAGGTCATCTAGTCCAACCCACTGCTCAGGCAGGAAACTCTATGCCATTTCAGACAAATGGCTGTCCAGTCTCTTCTTAAAAACTTCCAGTGTTGGAGCATTCACCGCTTCTGGAGGCAGGTCATTCCACTGGTTAATTATTCTAACTGTCAGGAAGTTTCTCCTTAGTTCTAGGTTGCTTCTCTCCTTGATTAGTTTCCATCCGTTGCTTCTTGTCCTGCCTTCAGGCGCTTTGGAGAATAGCTTGACTCCCTCTTCTTTGTGGCAGCCCCTGAGATATTGGAACACTGCTATCATGTCCCCCCTCATCCTTCATTAAACTAGACATACCCAATTCCAGCAACCGTTCCTTATATGTTTTAGCCTCCAGTCCCCTAATCATCTTTGTTGCTCTTCTCTGTACTCTTTCTAGTGGTGAATCATGGCATTACAATTTATTATGCTTAAAAGAAACTTGGCTTGAAGCCCCGACTTAGATAAGACTCTTTGTTGTGTCTGGAAACTTTCACTTTTACAGACTGCCGCTGGGAAAAGGGAAAAAAAACTCTTGGGCTGCTTATCTGTGTTGGGGATCCTATTGGATTATAAAGACTACATACAAAAATAAAATGGGTGTTCCATACTTAGCTGCAAATAGTAAAAAACCATCTTTAACACTTGTCTCCAAAGCCCCCAGCTTGATATACCAGCAAGAAAATGTTAGTGAATCTCAGAAAGAAATTCTTTCTATGTTGAAATCAATCCAAGAGACAATTGTTTTATTTCATGATGAGACTAAAAATAAAGCAAATAAAATAACAATTTTCTAACCTAAATTTACAAATCCAGACAATGACTATAAAGAAGGAACTAGTAACCCAGAAAGCAGAAGGAAAATTAGAAGAAACGGATCCAAAGATGGAGGACCTAAAGGAAGGAATTAACAGATACAGACAAATGAAAAATTAGAAGATGCAGTGATAACACCAGAAATGGAAAAGATATCTTACTTGTCAAGATCTCAGAACACATTGGAGGATAAGGAAGAAGAGCTGATAAAATGGATGGTAAAACTGTTAGGAGAAATGCTGAATATTGTCAAACAAGAAATGAAAAGAAAAACTGAAGGAGGAGGCTGTTTAATGAATATAAATGGGTTGAGCGTTCTTCCAAAAATATTTCAATTAAATTCTCTTCCTTATTCCAAACAATATATACAAAAACAGAGGAAGAATTACTTGATGATTCAAATGAACTGACTAGAAAGTTATTTGGCAAAGGAAGAAAGCTAGAGTAAGACTGAAGAAAATAGAGGTTTTGACCTGTTAGATGGGATATTATACTATTAAACAGATGTTTGAATATGGTTAAGAAAATAGATAACTGTTAGAAATAAAAGTATTATTATAATTAGAAGGATAGGATTTGTAACTAGAATATTATACTTTGTTATGAGATGGGAAATATGAAAATTTTAAAAGGATTTGAATAAGGGAAGCTTTTGGTTATCAAAATATAATTTATTATGAGAAAATTATAAGCGAAAGAGATATTTTGAACATTGTTGGGAAATTAAAATTTTAAAAAAGCAGGAAAAACAGGATATTGATTGAATAAATGGATTTTAAGTGCAAATACAATTGAGATATGTTCTGGCTAGAAAAGATATTATAAACTGAGACTATCTATATTACATATAATACCAGAAAAATGTGATGAAGATGTCTATATTTAATTGTATATGTATTAACAGTAACAAGAATTGTATTTGCCCAGTGTGGAAAAATGCATACCACTGGAAGAAGAGAGGACCAAGGAAGCACTGGATGGTGTAATATTGGAACTAGACTGAGAAAGTTAATATGTACCACTGAATTACCAATGGACCTAGGCAACATGTTGTTTATTAAGTACTCATGATTGTAAAATTAGAAAATTAATAAAATATTTATTAAAAAAAAGGATGGGACCAGAGACAATCTCACTAACATTGAAGAAATCTTACTGAATTTTTTTTTACAAACCTGACATCCTAATCACTTTCAGAAATTGCTTGTTAATTACTAAGTTATTTCAGACTTCAGAATGACAACTTTGAAAATGCTGAGTGGCTCTATCTTTAATCCTAAATGAAAGAAAACTTGAATTATAAGAATTTAAAGACTCTGAAATAAATAGTAAAATGCTAAATAGATTTTTGATCTTATAGATGGATTAAAGGTCCAGATAAAATGGGCATATTGAAAGTTTTACAGCAAGATTTTGGAATTAATTATAAAGTTCAACCAGCTTTTTGTGGGAAATAGATCCTGCTTTGGTTTTTATTAGACACAACACAGATAAATAATTTCATGATTTCAAAACTGGATACAAGAGGGAATTAAAGATTGTAATTAGAGGAAATATATATAGGCCTACAAGATGATTATGACAATAAAAATACTGAAAGAGATTTTTGTAGAATCAGAAAATAGTAGCCATAATATCAATAATGTCAGTAATGCTGTCTGCTACTATGGATAAACTACGTCTAAAAGATGTTATTGATGAAACATCAGAACAAATTGTATCTAACAAGATAGAGATGGCATCAAAAGTGGATTTACAACTGAAAGCCAAGAGAATGATTTAGAGAAGAATCTTTCATGGGATCTATAAAAGAAACGGAGGTTTTAACATTTAAAAAGGAAACACAAATGACAAAGCAGGAGACTGAACTAGATAATTTTTCCTACTGGATTTACAGGAGAGACTTGTAAAAGCCTTGAAGAACTCTGTGAAATGGGATAAAGCAGAAATTCAGAGAAATCAAATCCCACAGATCAAGTAAAATGAACATAAAGTTCATTTATTTGATCAAAGTTAAAATAAGACATGTTCCTTCTGGCAATCCCTTTATAACTTGTTTCCTGAGCCCAGGACTTAAAAAGATGATGTTTATGGATTTGTTTATAAATAAGAGATGGGTTACAAGATGAAGAGATAAATGTTTGTAACCTTACAGGGGTGGGGTGTGTGAAGAGTTGCTAAATTTGTTTAAAACTGTTGGGATGAAAGTTGGAAGTCACTTCTTTATATATTTCTTTTCTCTTTATTACATAATTTCTTTTTTTTTTTTTCCTTTTTTTTCCTTGCAGTTTTTACTCCTTTTTTCTTTTAGTTTGTATTTAGCTATATAAATAAAAATGTAAATGTTCAAAATCTTAAATCTCCGAAAGTTCTTCACCGATTGCTTTGAAATTTTGACACAACATTGCATTCGAATACGCGC
>NW_015386868.1:298583-357800 GCF_001527695.2 Protobothrops mucrosquamatus | reverse complement strand
CACTATCAAACTTTCAACAGTTTGAATATTCATAAGAATTAAGAGTTTGGCTCTAAAGCAGTAACAAAATCAGGCAAAAACGTCAGAGCAGAAATTGTGCACAAATTTGGTTGCGGCTTGAGAATTTATAATACATCCTGAATAAGTTCATTTGCCAGATGTTAGATATTTCAAAATGGGTTCAATGAAATTTGTGTTTTCTGCATCCTTTGGCCACTGTAAAACTTGTAGGAAGTTTTACAGTCCAGGTCTGGTAGCCTTAACTTAAAGTGTTATGTGCCAAAGTCTTCATGTCTGGGGTTAAAAACTGTATTTACTAGACAATCATCTAGGAAAGTTGTATCTGTGTGGGGAGTGTCCACTTTTTGCCGTGATCCTCCTGTCATGACGTGTCATAGGTCCAAGTTCAGCTACGTCCAGTTGCTTTATTTTTTTTGTTGCCTTTTTGCAAAATATCATTTTTTTCTTCTTTCTTTCTTGAAATACACACCTTCCGTTGTTGTTGAAAAGACTTTTTAAGTCTACATGCTTCATGCCATTGATTACTTGCCTCCATGCACCATTCTTTCCTTTAAAAAAAAATTACTTTGTTTGTTAAAAGTGAAATAAATACAAGAACAGGAACGAACACGATTGAGCCCAAAATTTCTGTGGCTAAGCAAGAGGGTTGGCAAGCGAGTTTTGCCCCATTTTACAACCTCTTTTGACACAGTTGTTAAGTGAATCATTGCAGTTGTAAAGTTAGTAACACGGCTGTTAAGTGAATCTGGCTTCCCCATTGACTTTGTGTGTCAGAAGGTCGCAAAAAAGGTGATTGTGTGATCAGATGATTCCCCCCCCCTTCTTTGTTCAGTGCTGTTATAACTTTGAATGGTAACTAAACAAGTGATTGTAAATCAACGACTATCTGTACATAACATAAACACAAATTTTGAACATACATACAATATATAGATAGTACAAGTAGTCCTCGACCTATGACCACAGTTGAGCTCAGAATTTCTGTTGCTAAGTGAAACGGTTGTTAAGTGAGTTTTGTCCCATTTTTCGATCTTGGTTGCCACAGTTGTTAAGTGAATCACTGAAGTTGTTAAGTTATGTAAGTATAACCATCATAAATACGAGTCAGTGGCCAAGAATCCAAACTTTGATCGCACGACTACAGGGATGCTGCAACGGTTGTAAGTGTGAAAAATGATCATGTCATTTTTTTCAACACCATTGTAACTTTGAACAGTCACTAGATGAACTGTTGTAAGTTGAGGGTTATCTGTAATCGCTCAATGACTGCCCTGTTTAGTGACTGTTCAAAATTATGATGACGCTGAAAAAATAATTTTACCCTGGGTTCTCCCATTTGTGACCATTTCAGCGTCCCTGTGGTCATTTATCAAAATCTGTCCCTGTTGCAACTGGTACAACTGGGTGTTTATACCCATCCCAGTGTCTCATGATCACCCAATTGCCATTTGCCCACTACAGAGAAACCCCAGTGTCTCATGATCACCCAATTGCCATTTGCCCACTACAGAGAAACCAGTGGTAAAATTGCAAGTTGCGGTCACACAATGTCCCACTTAACAACTATGTCACTTAGCAACATAATTGCCAGTCCCAGTTGGGATAATTAAGCATGGACCACCTATACACATAAAATATAGTAGTTACACGCAGAAAAAAGAACGCTATGGTGATAATTAAACATAACAAAGGAAACTAGAAAGGAAAAATCTATATAATGCGTATTTAGTATCTGTATAAAATTAATGTAGTCCTTAAACTTATCATTAATCAGCCATCTAGAAACATACTGGCCCATCTTCCCATTTTTAGAACATAAAGACATTTCAAAAATAAATAAGGCACTCATATCCAGAATCCATTCCTTAATATCAGGAGGAAGAGTTTCTGTCTTGTTATGGTGCACAGTGTGAGACTAAACACTACAACAGCTCCCACTTGGCTATAGGAGGTGGTGAATCAAGGGGGATGAATAATAATCATGGTTGCTATAGAAACATTCTTAATGAATTTGGGGGATATAAAAAGTGTAATAGAACATCCACGACTTTAGCCAGGGGTAATTCCATTTTGGGTCTTTCTCCCAAAGCAGATTATTTCCCACTCAGGTAAAAAAACAACTAGAAGAAGGGAAAAAAACAATGTTTGTTTGCTATTAAAAGTTTTTTGGGAGGTTTCATAAATTTCCTCTGATTGCGTTATCCATCTAATAGTCCATGACCAGTCAGGCAACTCTCACACACCCCTGCATTCTTCTTGACTGGGGCTGATCCCTCATGCCCCCTACTTGTCCTGTGCAGCATTTTATACACATACCCGTGACTCCCAGGCACCCTTCTTGATCTGCACTGCTCCCCCCCTGCATGCCCTAATCCAGAGGCGCCAGGGACCGGTCCTGTAGAGAAAGATTTTTCCACAGACCAGAAGGGGCGTGGTTTCATGTGCTGCCTGCATCCAGCGGATAGGGCTTCACTTATTTGTGTGGCCTGGTTGCTAGTATTCCATGGCCCGGTGCCGGTCCACGGACTGGAGGTTGGGGACCCCTGCCCTAATCAACCCATGTGATGCATACCCACACACCCTTCTCAACCCTTGTGCTAACTTTTGTGTACCCCAAGTAGCATTCCTCACTCGCACCGCCACAGCCTCCTCATTCTCTTCCTTACCCATTAGCATATCTGCTGGCTTCCCCACTGATTTTCTCCCTGCAAAGTTCTCATAAGAAAGTAAAAGGGAAGCCTGCTGGAATTCTAAGGAAAGAGGGAAGAAAGAAAGAAAGAAAGAAAGAAAGAAAGAAAGAAAGAAAGAAAGAAAGAAAGGAAGGAAGGAAGGATTTCTGATGCTCCCTGCTAGCTTTCCACAAGAAAACTCAATGGGGAAGTTGGCAAGAAGTCAGAGGTCTCTCCTCCCGCTGCTTTTTTGTCCATCTGTGAACTTTCTGTTTGTCTATATAGGAAAGGAAATATCTCTGAAAGGATCATCCAATAGGGCGTGGGGTTGTCTAGTTGCACATTAAAGGTCCATCAAAATAGGCTTTTTAATACCTTGATCTGAGTTTTTGTATTTTGGGAAAACTCAAAATGCTCTGAAAAATCTAGCATCTCTTTCTTACCTTTAGAGCCAAATGGGCCAAAATTCACTATGGAGGCCTTGTATTTGGCATCCTATATTATGGGAACCTTAATCATTTTTTTTACTGCAAATAACTGTTCTGAAGCTTTAGTCTATTGCTTAAGACACAGTGTAATCTCTGTTATAAAGATAATTAAAGGCAGCATTTGCTGCAGGGTCTTAGATTCAGTTAGAAGCCCACATTATTTCCAGCCAGTTCAGTTTATAATTATAATTTATAATGAACATTTGCAAATTCTATTTGAGTGGAAGTAGTCCTGCCACTGGCAATAATACCTCTGTCCTGCAACTTCTAATTCTGATCTATCGTCATGTTCAATCTGTCTTGGCCTAAGCACGGATCTCAGTGTAAAAGAATAGACTCTGTTTATCATACTCCAGTTCCAACGATACACAGCTTGTATTATCTATCTCCAGCCGAGAATCTGTGGTGAGAACTGTTGACCACCTCTCTTTCTCCCTGAGAAAGGACTCACTCATGGTTCAAACTGAAACTCGCCAGCGATTAAGAAATGTTTGCATTCTGTGTTCATCGCGAGAGTCACGGTGTGTTCATCTTGTTAAGAAAAGCTAGCTTGTTTTTGATACTGTGTAATAGATCTCTAATTGGTTCTACTGCTCCATGCCAAAATTCAGACACATGTTTGTTTGTTTATTTGTAAGGGGGAGAAATAAAACTTGGGATAATTAATGGAGCCACTGATTTCTAAATTCAGCAACTTAGAGTAACTTGTAAGAATGGCTCTGTTTCAGTATGTGCATGTGTGTGTGTGTGCGTGTGTGTGTAGACATACACAAACTCACATATACATATGAACAATTCCATCTCCAACTTTTCCCCGTGGTTAACATTGACAGCCTCCTCTGGTTATTGTGTGTGAACATCTTAGCAAGACATTAATGCTGCCACAGAAACTTAGGGCAATTTTTTATGAATTAAATTGTTGATTTTGAAAAACACTGCAAGGGCATGCTTGGCAAATAGAATTATTGATGATAAATGAGGGGAACATAAGGTCTCATTGTGACAAGAATGCTTCTCACCCCTCCCTATGCATACTGTACCTCTGCAGAATATAGTTCAGCACATTAACAAAACCTAATTCAAATACGGAGGGAGCCTCTCTCATCAATTCCATGGGCACTTCCTACCATAAACCAGGAACAGCTTAAAGGGAATGGGGGATTAATGAAATGAGTCTCTAGGCCCAATCCATGGGTCTAAAGACTGTTGTTCCAATAGGCAAAGCCTTCTCCTGGATGGGGACACACAAATTCATCTTCCTACTGAGAAATTTGGAGCCACCAGTCTGCCGCAAACTTATCTATCCAACAGTGCTCGTGTTGTGTTGATGGAACACTTTTCTCTCTAGATTATGTTATCCCTCTGTTTTCCACTGATCCAAAATGATGAGCGACCAGAACTTGTAATCTCTTCGAGATCATCCAGAGAAGAAGCACAATGGCTACCACTATATTCATTGTAAGGTTACATGACTAGAATCTTGCAAGTCTGAAAGGAATTTCTCCGCTCCTTTACTTTTACTCTTCAGAAACCTAGGCAGGGTGCCTTCTGAAACATTGCTTATTCTCCTCTATTTCTATGGACTGAGATATTTTTTGTGTGACCCTTGTCTAGTCTGCATCTCCTTCTCCTGTTTCCTAAGATCATTCCCCTATAGCACTATAGACCTGTTTAGTCTTACCCATTGAGTTATAGATGTGGGCCCTGTTTAACCCAGTGAAACATAACAGGTGGTGTCTAGTTGAGGGCTATCTTGGACCTCAAATTGCTATACTGCTAGCCACCGAATACCAGCTACTATGGAGCTCCAGGGGGAAAGGACAAGTGCCTTCAAAACTGGCCAAGATATGGTTGGTCTAGACCAGGGGTAGGCAACCTTGGCTCTTTTATGACTCGTGGACTTCAACTCCCAGAATTCCTGAGCCAGCATGGCTCAGCTTGGAAACCTCTCCCTTTCCCCTCAGCATGGTTGGCTCAGGAATTCTGGGAGTTGAAGTCCACGAGTCATAAAAGAGCCAAGGTTGCCTACCCCTAGTCTAGAGGGAAAACAGGACCTTGGATTATAAGAGGACTTTTGAGGTTACCCACCATGGGACTTGTTAGGTACTCAAATCATATTTACTCCTGCCTGCTGCACTCTGGGAGGTTCAACGACACACAAATTGTGAGGAGCTTGATTTAAGGATGCTTGTTCAATTCTATTGCCCTTAAAGTCCACATGCAAATTCTCAGGGTAGCTCTTAGGGTGTAACATACCCATGAAGGCAGCCTTGAAGCAAAGGAATCCTCTTGCAGGTAGTCCTCGCCTCACAACCGTTCATTTAGTCATCATTCGAAGTTACAAGGACACTGAAAAAAAGTGACTTATGACCGTTTTTCAAACTTACGACTGTTGAAGTGTCCCCATGGCCACTTGATCAAAATTCAGACGCTTGGTCAACTGACTCGTATTTATGACGGTTGCAGTGTCCCAGGGGTCATGTGATCACTTTTTGCGACCTTCTGACAAGCAAAGTCAATGGGGGAAGCCAGAGTCCTTTTACAACCGTGGTACTAACTTAACAACTGCAGTGATTCGCTTAACAATTGTGGCAGGGAAGGCTGTAAAATGGGGCAAGGCTCGCTTAACTTGCTTAGCAATTGATATTTTGGGCTGCACTGTGGTCACAAGTCGAGGACTACCTGTACTTGATCCTGGCTTAAAGGAAGGCAGGGAAAAGCAGCCGTGGCTGTGCTTGCCCCGGGGCTTATGAGAGGGGCTTTTATTTGGAATAGCTCGGACCATGTAACAGGGGGCCGAAATTGCAACACTTCATTAGGTTTTATATTCTTGTCTTGCCATTTGGCAATACATAAGAAAGGAAAAGCAATCTCTCTCTTGAACTGCAGCATCTTGTTTCGGGCAAGGGTGGCTTGAGAGAGCCTGATGGGAATGAGTCTGCCTCAAAGTCTTGGCTTTGTTAGAGAAGAAGGATTAAACAAGGCAGCTCCGTATTGTTTCCTCTGCTGAAAGAAAGCTTCAATAAGCTCTGAACGTGTTTCATTTATGTGCCACACGCCACGCTTTTAATGGCCAAAGGAGCGAGTGGGTGGGGGGATTGTTTAACATATATACAGCCAACACTCAGCTGTTCCCGGTTAGCTTTAAACAATCATCTTTGGGACACCCAAGCTGTTTATAGGAATGGAGGAGTCTGTCAGCATGACTTTCTCCCACAATTCGACTCGATCCGTTCCCAAAACCAAAGACAGTTCCCCCCTGCCTTTGCAACTAAACTCAACTGGTACCATTTAGAGAAAATCATGATTGCACCTGTCGTTCCTTACTTAAATGCAGCAAAGTCAGGAGGAAAAAAAAAATAAGAATGGCACCTTAATTCAGATTATTAATTAGGTGTCACTTTTTCAGAGCTAAGACTCAAAGCCCTTTCCTACCACAATTTCCCTTTTCATTTTAAGAATCTCAAGTTCCTTAGGCTGCATTAATGAAGAAATTGAAAGCCAGTTTGACCTAATGATTAAAGTACCTGGCTAAAAAACCAGGAGACAGTGAGTTCCAGTTCTGCCTCAGGCATGAAAGCCTTTTGTGCGACTTTGGGCTAGTTACTCTCTGTCACCTCAACCTACCTCACAGGGTTGCTGTTGTGGGGAAAATAGGTGAAGGAAGGTGTGTTGGGTTTGCTCGCTGCCTTGAGTTATTTGTAAAAATAATAGCGGGATACAAATAAATAAATAAATAAATAGTTGGCAAATTTTTATCTTAGACAAACAGAGGATGGTTCTTATCAGTTGTCTCACCACCACAACTGTTTTGAGAGGAAGGATCCTTATGACTACCTCTGTTTAACACTAGGTAAACATTAGAATTACCTCCGTAGAGTCCAAAAAGCTCCTAAAACGAGAGTTAACATCTTGTTATTGAATTTTTATCCCGTCTTTATGTTTCGTTGAAGGCAAGGCAGCCTACAGACCTAATGCTTCTGCCTTCTATTTTTCCCATAACAGCCTTGTAAAATTTGGCTGAAAGAGTGGGACTGTTCCAAAATCACCCAGCTGGCTTAATGCCTAAGGCAGGATTAGAACTCATGGTTTTCTAGTTCTACCCTAGACTTCAGTCACTATACTAGACTATACTTTTGAAGTATAATAAAACAATAAAAAAATAAAGAGTAGAAACAGCTGATTTGGTAATACTTCAAATTTAGAAAATGAGACTGATTAAATTGTACATCATTTGATCATGTGTGTGTATGTGTGTGTGTATGTGTGTGTGCGCATTCTGAGCGCTGAGGAGCCACTTTTTCTCAAAATCCCCCCTGCCCAGAGATCACAATTTTCTGTATCTTTTCTTATAATGGAAGACAAATTCCAGTATTCATAACATTTTTGTTTTACGCCAATGTTGACTTTTTTCCCCTGTTTTCATTGTCTTTTTTCTGGCCTATCTTTCCTAAAAAGGCAAAAATGAAGAGATGGTATGTTCCTTAGAGTTCAGCAACAATTGGGGGAACATTTCAAGTAAATTCAGATATACATCTGACATGCTTTTATGTGTAAACCAAGTTATACACAATTCACATTATAGTCAGTACCTAGTGACTATATATTTATAAAAGTGCTATAAATAAATGTGGCATAGGTTTATTTCCATTTTTCCCAAATTTGGGGAGGAGACACATTTTTTTCTATTGCTTTTGTATTTCCAGAAATATTACGTCTTTTATCAAAGGGAAGAAAGGAAGGAAGGAAGGAAGGAAGGAAGGAAGGAAGGAAGGAAGGAAGGAAGGAAGGAAGGAAGGAAGGAAGGAAAGGAGGGAGGGAGGGAGGGAGGGATTGGTTTTCCCTTGTCATTTCTCAGCCTGGATAGGAATTGGGTCCTTTCTCCATTCCCAAATACTATACATTTTGTTATCTGCTCCATAGTGTTAGCACTTGCATTCTTGGTCTCCTCTGCCGCTGGATTGGGATGAAGACCCACTCTTCACAAACCCAAAATTCACCATCATGAAGCACACTGTGAAAGCAACTTTCCGTACCTCAAGATCTCAGAAGGGTTTCCTTCTGCTTATACTGACAAGATATTGTCAGGCTAGAATAATTAACGGAAAGTTAATAACATTGCCCAGCCAAGTATAAGGCATTCATTGTTTCTTTTTGCTGTTCAAGCCTTTGATAGCTTAATTTTGTTGTTTAATTTCCCTTAGGAAATTCCTGGACAGGTGATTTTATAATAGAATGCCAACATCACCCAAGAAATATATTTATTAATCTCTGGAACCTGCCAATCTGCAGCAACATAATTTAATTGCTTGGAGCACAGTCCAGTCTGCTGGAGAGTCAACCCAAGAAAAAAAATAGGGGGAAAGGAAGATGAACTTCCTGGTCTTTAATCTGTTTCGACAAGGGCTCCAAGGATCATTTTGTAACTTGCAGGCTTATTCATTATTATTTTAAGACCCTCCTTCTTGCTAGTTCACAGTAAATTATGAATGGCTCCACCCTGTTATCTTAAGAGAGAAATTGGTTCTAAATAGAAAATAAATTCCATTATTGAAATTCTTGTGGCTTTAACCTTTCCACTTCAATAAATCTTGTTAAGAAGCCTGTGATTTGTCCCTGGGAAAAGGATTATTTTGTGTTTGAGTCAGCTGCCCGAAAGCCTGACAGCTGGGCTATAGCCATGTCATGGAGACATAACATCAATAACAGCAGAATCGGTAGACAGTTCTCCCAAATTATGCATAATATTCAGAAGAGTAGGAAATGCAATGGGCAAAGACAGGTTCCCAAAGAAAATTCAGACCAAGATTAAAAACCCAGATATATGCAAGAAAGGCAAATTGAACAGTATAATAAGGCCAAGCCCTAGCAAGGAAACTGGTTCCCTATGCCTTGTTTGGGTTTACAAAGTTTGAGCCACTGGGATCGTACATTCTCCAGATGTTACCTGAAAGCCCTTGAGAAATACCCAAGAAATGTTCTTCAAATGTCCACTGGCCTCAGTTCACAAACATCTATTCTTCTTAAAACCTGGTGGGACTTTGACTTTTATCCAACTTGAGGCTGGTCCTCTTGATTTTGGGATGAAACAAGACTGATCCTCACCTTCCTGAGTAACTTATTTCCATTTCTTCTCCTAACCCAGAGGTCCCCAACCTTTTGGGCACCAGGGACTGGTTCCGTGAAGAAAGGTTTTTCCACGGACCGGAAAGTGTGTGGTTTTGTGTGCTGCCTGCATCCCATGGATGGGGCTTTGCTTCTTTGTGCGGACTGGTTGCTGGCATGCCGCGGCCTAGTACTGGTCCACGTACCGGGGGTTGGGGATCCCTGTCCTAACCCAAACCTTGATACAGGTAGTCTTCAACTTACAACCACAGTTGGGACCAGAATTTCTATTGCTAAGCAAGGTAGTTGTTAAATGAGTCTCACCTGATTTATGACCTTTTTTGCCCTGGTTGTTAAATGAATCATTGCAGTTGTTAAATGAATCACCTGGTCATTAAGTGAACCAGATGTCCCCATTGACTCTGCTTTCTGAAAGCCAACTAGTTAGGTTACCAATGGCTATCACATGACCCCGGGATGCTGCAACCATCACAAATAAATGCTGCTTGCCCAACACCTGAATTCCGATATCGTGAGCATGGGGATGCCGAGACAGTCATAAGAGGGCCAGTGATAAGTCGCTTTTTTCAGTGCCGTGGTTAAATTTGAACAATCACTAAATGAACGGTTGTAAGTCGAGGAGTAAAAAGGTAAATGTTTCCCTGTCGGTCGTGTGTGACTCTAGGGCACGGTGCTTCATCTCTGTTTCTTGGCCGAGGGAGCCAGCGTTGTCTGAAGACAATTTCCATCGTCAAGTCGTCAGCATGGAACATTGTTACCTTCCCACTGAAGTGATATCTATTAATCTATTTGCTTTTGCATAGTTTAGAAATGCTAGGTGGGCAGGCCAGTCAAGGACTACTTACACTATATTCCTTGCCCTAGTTTCATGAAGAAGAATGTCCTTTCAGACCAACAGCTCTTTTGTAGATTTATCTTAGCCTGAATTTGAAGTCCTTTGAACAAAAACTTCAGTGTATCTATCTCGAATTTGGCAGGAGCCATCCCCACGCAGGAGGCAGCTATGCTGATTTCAAATTTCACAAAGTTCTATTTCAGATGATGAAAATACAGATACTTCCCCCCTCCCAAAAGTATCTGAATATAAAGGAGCTAGTCCCAAATCCTTGGCAGGGACTACCCTCTCAGCCTGGTCCACAATAGGGACCAGTAGCATTCTATTTTGTTAAAAAGTGTAAATGTGTTGCAATGTGCTCTTCCCATTTTAATTGGCTGGACGCTTCAGATTTCCAAATCTCTGAATTGAGCTCCAAAACCAGCGTTACGCTTGGTGCTCTGTCATAAGGTGAGGTGCTTTAGCAATGCCAAGATTGTTATGTAAGTATTATACATTATTCCTGCAGTATCTCAAATTGGAAGATTTTTTGGATTTTCTTATTCACTTTTGAAATTTCTTCTCCATCGTTCTACAGGCATAATCACCACGGCGTAGAAAGAACCTGACAGCATTTTACAATGCTAAAACACCAATTAAAAGGACGGAAAGCATTTCCACCAAGTTTTATAATAACACTGTTTTGAGATTATTTTTGGCTGGGCTGAGCTGATGAATAAATGAAGTGGCTGAAAAGAAGATAATACCTGTTACCAGCAGCTCTGGCTTAAAATAAAGTCTTTGGCTCATTCCCTGACGATTGCCAAGGGCTGGCCCAAAGGAAGAAACACACTTGGCTCAACAGCTGGGGCACTTCAGCCTCTTGAGACCTGGCGCCTCCTGGCTTCCCGTCCTGCTGCCCGACTTCCACGTGGGCATTGACTTGTCCACCAGGGGTCCCTGAAAGGGTGGCGAGATCATTCTTTTCCTTGTGCCCGCCTTTTATCTCTGGCTGTTCTTCTGAAGCTGACAACAAGCACGTTGATTAATGTGTTGCCTTTGTGATGCAGATCCTTGTCTAGTTGGACTCATACTGAGGCTTACAACTCACTTTGTCCAGCCCAGTGAGCAGGCATGGGATGAGGGTGGTTTTCTCTTAACTGCCTCTGCTGGAGTGGAGCCAGCAGCCTAGAGGTGAAAAGCTCTTTTTATATCATCGTTTGGAAACTAGTAGTCCTGGGCCATCTCCTCTCCTCCCCCCCAGCCCCCCCACCAATCTCTTCTCATTTGGACTTAACAGCACTGCGAATCTGAAGGTCTAATCAGTTCCTGTTTTATCTTCCTCGCTGCTTTGTGGGCCTACACTGGAGAGTGGGAAATAGCAAGCAGACTAGGGCTCAACACCTCCCTGCAAGCATAAGGGTTGAGGGAAATTGGTTTTTGAAACATAAAGGTGCTTTTTTAAAATGGAGGTCGCTGGGGCAAATGCATGTGGCCTGAACATAATTGTGTTCACCCTCCTAGCCCTGTCTTTGCTACCATCTAACATAAGGATTCTAGCTCATAAAGGCACAAAGCCTCAGCCGAGATATCGCAAAATAAGTCTACTAACAAGAGGCAGATCAACTCTGGGCAAAATATTTCTTTTTTCTTTCAGTAACAGTAGGATTCAGGATTTGAACCAAGCTCCATTGATCTTCCTCCTCCTCCTCCAATATCTGTGTGGGCAGATGGAGGCGAGATTAGTGATCATGAAGCAAACAAAACCTCAGTTCTACTGGAGTTCAGTTCAATGGACACTGAAGTCACAGTGCTATTTGAGGGTCAAAAGCCTTCTAAATGTTGAAACTCAAGAGACAAGACAGTCAAATCATGCTAGATCTTAGAGCAGTGGTTCTCAACCTGTGGGTCGGGACCCCATTTGGGGTCGATCGACCATTTCATGGGGGTCGCCAAGCAAGGCTGTCCGCCATTTTTTGGGTCCGCCATTTTTTCCCCCTTTTCTGGCGGGTGCCTTACTTCCCTTGTGCTGGGCCAGCTGGTGGTCGGCCTGCTCCGTCTCTGCTGCTTGCCAGCTACGCCTCGGCCGGCGCAGGGGGCGGGACCACGCGTGCGTGGCACTCCCGGGCAGGGAAAGTCCTCGACTTACGACCGGTTGGGTAGTCCTCGACTTACGACCGGTTTAGTCCTCGACTTACGACCGGTTTAGTCCTCGACTTACGACCGGTTGGGGTCGCGGCATTAAAAAGGTTGAGAACCACTGTCTTAGAGGACAGCCTTCGTATCTGCTAAGCCTAATTATATCTAGTGATTTAATCAGATGTCATTTGCAGCCCTGTCTTTGATGCCCAGGTTATCTCTTGCCCCATTTCAGTAAAACCCTACAGCTGTGTAATTTAGAATCACAGTTCATCCAACTAGCAGGTGCAGGGTCCCTGAGCAAGACCTGGGAGCTAGTAGACTATAACGTCCAGTTTATTGTCATCACCAATGTTAGAGCCTTTTTTTCTCCATTTCAACCACAACCTGTTGGAGAGCAGCCTTGATAGAATGCCAGGCCCCATTGTCACTCCTGATGCTAGTTTCCACTGTTGAACATTTTAGAAAGAATAGGCCTTTCAAATTCTACTGCTTTTAGTCTCTAGCTTATTTTGAAAAGCTAAGTGGGGTAGAATTTCATCAATCCTTTAAAAGGGAGTAAAAAATAAAAATGCTCTGAAATGGGATTCAGCTTCTGATCACTACACGAATGCAACCATGCAACTTTCTTGGCCAAGGTGACTTGCCATTGTCTTAATCCTGGGTGGCTTTTGGGGTTTTCGGGAGCCTACCATTATGAAGATTTCTAAGACATCCCCATCCGATGGTCTAAGGCAGAGGTCCCCAACCTTTTGGGCACCAAGGACCAGTTCCTTGGAGAGAGGTTTTTCCGCGGACCGGAGAGGGCGTGGTTTTGTGTGCTTCCTGCATCCCGCAGATGGGGCTTTGCTTGTTTGTGTGGACTGGTTGCTGCATGCCGCAGCCCAGTACCGGTCCACGGACCAGGGGTTGGGTACCCCTGGTCTAAGTTCTGAGTCTATTTCATTCAATGAATTGAGCCAGGGCAACCCTAAGTTGTGACCTTGAAGAGATGTTGACTCTCATCAGTCTGAGGCAAACTTTCCAGCTACTGATTTCTCCTCCAGCCCTATTTCAACAGATAACAGTCCTTCTTCCCTTGCACAATGAAGCACATCAAAGGATGATATTCAGAGGTTGGTGTGCATTGTATAAGCTTTTCATTTTAACCGTAAAGGTGACTACAGGTAGTCCTAGACTTATGACCACAATTGAGCCCAACATTTGTTGCTAAGTGAGACCATGGTTAAGTGAGCCATTTTACAACCTTTCTCGCCAGAGCTGCTTCGCGAATCACTGCGGCTGTTAAGCTAGTAACACGGTTGTTAAATGAATCTGGCTTCCCCAGACTGACTTTGCAAAAGTCGCAAAAGGTGATCACGGGCCCCCAGGACACTGTAACCGTCATAAATATGAGCCAGTTACCAAGTGTCCAAATTTTGATTACGTGATCATGGGGTTATTGCAACGGTCGTTAAGTGTGAAAAATAGTCAGAAGTCAGTTTTTTTCAGTGCCATTATAACTTCAAATGGTTGTAAGTCGCGGACTACCTGTATCAGATCTCCAAGCTGCTTTCGAAACACCTCCCATTTCAGAACCACTTTATTATTATGGAATGTGTACATCTCTTTAAAAAAAAACACGCAAGTAGAGTTACTGGGTAACTCTCAGTTGATCCAGCCGCTTTTCCTGGTGTGTCAAACTGAAATTGACAGTAGCCCTTCTGGTGACTTATAGCATCTTCCACCATCCGCTGGAAGACTCGTTATGGGATCAATCAAGTCTGCCCTCGTTACTGTTCCATTGGCAAGGTGAACAGTAACTTATAATGGGGATCTTGTTTTAGTAGACAAGTTTTCCCCTACCCCTTTGCCATGTGGTGTTACATCCTAATAAGGGCTGGTGATCTTGCTCAGTTCTAGCAGTTTAATGATGGGAGTATCTGGGGCCAAGAATAGGCCAAAATTCTAATTTCATCTTTTGCTTTATTATTCACGTCTACCCTCTTTCTCCTGCCTGACTGATCGGGGAAAAAGTGTGTGATGAAAAGCTTGCCTTCAATCTTAATTTTGAAAGCAGGAGTGAAATTAATCTGATCCTCCAGTCTCTACATCAGTGGTTCTCAACCTTTTTAATGCCGCGACCCCAACCGGTCGTAAGTCGAGGACTAAACTGGTTGTAAGTCAAGGACTAAACCAGTCGTAAGTCGAGGACTACCCAACCGGTCGTAAGTCGAGGACTTTCCCTGCCCGGGAGCACCGTGCATGCGTGGTTCCGCCCCCTGCGCTGGCCGAGGCGTAGCTGGCAAGTGGCAGAGACGGAGCAGGCCAACCACCAGCTGGCCCAGCCCAAGGGAGGTAAGGCACCCACCGGAAAAGGGGAAAAAAATGGCGGACAAAAAAATGGCGGACAAAAAAATGGCGGACAGCCTTGCTTGGCGACCCCCGTGAAGTGGCCGATCGACCCCAAATGGGGTCCCGACCCACAGGTTGAGAACCACTGCTCTACATGTTGCTAGTTCCCTCTGGACTTTGCTGGGCATGAAAGTGGTGGTGAGAAAACTTGCATCTATTTCTAGCCCAGCAAGTCTAGCAGGGGGCAATTGCTCAGCCCTGCCAATGCAACTTTGGCTTGGCTCCTTCGACAAGCCCTGGATTTACAGATTCAGGATGATGTCATAGTAGCAATCTCAACTTTGGGTAGAAAAAAAATGTGCCAAAAGTCTGAGCTGAAATGCCTCCTTTTTATGTGAAACCCGTATAAATACGGCAATCTTTACCACATTCTTTGCACGGGGCAGGATAGTAGCAGTGAAGCAGATTTTGCAATAGTTTCCTAACACAATTCAAGCTCTAAACAGATTCTCCTGATCGACATACATTAAGAGACTACCGTATCTCTTATTTTCCTGCCTGGCCTTTAGAATCAACCAAGAATGCCTAGGTTATGCCATTTGGATGCCAACTTTCCATTTGCGGCTTGACCCAAAGGTTTTATTCAGGGTGTTTACCGTAGTAGCTGAGCACTGTTTCTTTGAAAAATGCCCAAGCTGAAGGCTGAGCTTATTCTGGAAGATTTCTTTTCATTTTTATTAGAAAATTGCTTCTAATAATTGCCAGTTTCTGATCAAACAAGCTATTTTACATTTTGAAAAATCTTATTTTCTCAGGACTTATGAGATGAGGCTAATGAGTTGAATAAACATGATCAAATAATTTTTTAAAATTGCCTTTCTGTGGGTTTGCAGAGCACTTTTTTTTCAGCCTTCCAATGTAGCCATTGAGACGTTGTACCTGGGCAGAGATCTAATACTCAGTTCAATGAATTCCACAAGCAAACCATAGAAGGTAATGCCCTGCCTAATTCTAACCCCTGCTATAGGTGTGTGAGCTGACCACACTTCAGATGCAACTCAGAAATGACAGCTTGGCACGTACAATGTATTGAACTTGATGAGGCATGACTAAGGCTCATAAGTTCTTCATGTTGATCCAACAGGAAGCACATCATTGCTTTGATATTTCCCCTATTCCCTCAGGAGAAGCAGACCAGAGGTTAAGTCGCTTTCTGCTTCACTCTGTGAATGTCCAAAATGAGAAGAAAAGAGGACATCAAAACAAAATAGCAACTCTATCCTGTTAATGCAGAAAAATGCCAATGTATCACCTCAGCTCTCCTATCTTCCAAAATTTTTAGACTAGCTTGGGTGAGAATTATGCTTGCTCACTTCCTGCATTGGCACCCAAAGATGCTGAACCATCAAAAGACATTTGTTTATCTGAAGTAATTCTGTGCCTGAAGGCAAATTTCAGTGCCTCACAACTATTCTCTGCCAGCCCTTTGCATAGCATATTCATTGATGAACTATGAATATATTTCTCCACACCCTCTATCCTGCTGCAAATGCATATTGCTGAATGCTGGTTGGAAAGGATGTGGATTTATTATTGTTGTTGCTATGTAGACTCACCTACAAAAAGGCAAGCTGAATAAACCAATACCACAAATTTGCACACAGTGGCGGTGCAAAAGCATCTTATTCAAGCCATTCAAGGTCAGGGAAACAGAGAGGAGTGTCTGAGAACTCGGCCCATTCATAAAATATACAAAATGATATTGGTCAAAAGAAATATGTAAATAAGACATAACAACATAAGGCACATCCTGTGGGTCAAACCAAATAATAGGTTCTTTTTTCATGTCCTATTTTCAATCGTTAAAGTTTCCTAACTCTAGAATCTCTTGAGCAACGTGATGCATTTTATGGTGAAGATTTGAAATTATATATTCCATGAAAGGGTCCAGCCATATGAACTATGTGTACTGCTTTTCTTCTTCTTGTGCCATATCCG
Source organism: Protobothrops mucrosquamatus (assembly GCF_001527695.2). NCBI lineage: Eukaryota > Metazoa > Chordata > Lepidosauria > Squamata > Viperidae > Protobothrops > Protobothrops mucrosquamatus. The sequence goes on along the minus strand of NW_015386868.1, from coordinate 341,211 downwards.
TTATCGGACATTGGCGATCATGTTGGCGATCCTGTTTTTATCAGCAGCCGCAAGAAACAGTGCTGCTGAATTTTGTCCAAATACTTTTCTGTATTTTCTTTTCTTTTCTTTCCATTTTATTTTATTTAGAAAAATAACATCCGCAACAGCCTCAGGACAGCTTGTTCTCCACCTTGTCTAGAAAACCTAGTACAGCATTACCACTCCATACTATGGGCGTGCATGAGAGAAAAATATACACATTTCTCAGTTAAATCTCAGCTACTTACTGTGGTTCCCTTAAACTTGCAGTCAAAAGAATTCTATGGGGAAGAAACAGGCCTCAATGATGTGCCTTAGATCATGGTTCTCCCCAAAACACTTGTGCCCACCTTCTCCAAACCTACACCTTTCCCAAGTCCTTCTGGATCTTTGGCAATTAACTCCCATCACTCCTAACTATGAGTTATGTTTGCTGGGTCTGCTGGGAGATGTAGTCTAGCACATTTATGGAGGAAGGCTAAAGAATTTAATATGCAGCTGCTTCTTTCATGCTCTCTGCTTTGTCTCCTTCAGTCTTCAGATACCGGTTTATTATTTTACAAAGCAATACAAGACAAAGATGGATGTTTTGATAACACACATCAGCCTATATTGAACATTTCCTTGAAGGCCAAAATATTTAAAGTGAAGTTACTAGTCTTCAGACAAGTAGGACTAGTAGACTTTTGGGCTTGGGGGAAAATCATATTTTGATTGGAACTGGTATTTATTTTCACTCTCTGTCTTTTCTCTTTATATGGATCTTTCTCTTTCCTTCTTGAAAAAAATCAATGATTATGCCCCCCCCCACACTCCCTAAACGTTTTCTAAGATGCAAATCACACCCCTTTACCCCTGCCTGAAATCCTGAGATATCTGACATGAAAAATATTCTGAACATGATCATCCATCCAGCATGTCTTTCAGGCGCCACTCAGATTAAATGAAAGAATCATAAGATGAAGGTCTTTAACTGTTAATCCTTTTACAATGAACCTTTAGATAGTCTTGGGGGCAGGGTGCTTTATATGAGTAATAGTGCCCCTTGTTCCTGTTCATGAAGTTAATGAATACCCGCAACAGTCAAGGTACGTAAACCCCCCTCCCCTCCTTCCCCCCCCTTGGAAGGGAAAGTGCAGTAAAAAAGGGGAAAGGAAAGGAGGGAGAGGATGCCTCAGCATCAGAAAATTTTAAAGGAAGAGGCTTGGACTCCAGGAGGGAAGCCTATACTTAATGTCATTAGCCATAGATTTTCACAAGCCCTTTTAAAGTTTGTTGTTAAGGTCTTAGATTGCAAGTTAAATACAGAAAAATGCTCAAACACCAATTTGATCTCTTATCTGTAAGAATTCTCTGAAATGTAAGGTTGCTTTTTTTAAGGTGACACTTTTTCTGAATCTTATTCCAAAACACCCAGATGATCACAAAATAGAGTATATTAGATTGTGTACATTAGCAAGACTCTCTCTCTCTCTCTCTCTCTGTGTGTGTGTGTGTGTGTGTGCGCGTGTGAGACAGAGAGAGATGTTGTGATTTATAGACATTTATACAATAAGTAGCACAGAATTGTTCTGCCATGCCAAAGTCATAGTTACTGATTATTGTAATACTGATTTACAGATCGTTTTTAATGAATATGCATGCTTAGTATATTATGACAATAACAGGGAAGATACATGAGAGGGATAAATAAACAACAGTGCATTGCCAAACTCACAGCTGAGATACTTCTACAATCTAAAGTCAACCAATTATAACTTAATCGTCCTGATGTCTGTTTAGAAGTAAAATTTAGAAGTTCAGCTTTCAGAGGAATTAGTAGCTTGAAAGGGGCACGTAAGTATGTTGAGCAACTGGACAGAATGGACATAGCCCACAATACAACTTTGCCCAAATTATTTGCCCTTTCCTACTTAGTAAGTATAACTTGAGGTCAGGAATTATGGGAATCACATTATAAAATATAATGGTGTGTGTGTATGTGTGTGTGTGCAGAATAACAACTTGCCTAAGCTTGCATTGTATTGCCTCGTATTTTCACCTATATCACACAGTGAAGTCCAATAGGGACAGAAGCACTTCTTGTCATCTTGCTTAAACAACTGAGAAATTATTGCTGAATTCAGACTTGAACTGCTCCTCCCCTTGAAACACTGGCTGTGTCCTTACCACTCACCTTAAGCTGGCCACTGAATTAGTCCAGTTTCTGAGCTCATACAATATAGTGGGTCATAAACTACCGCAATAAAATTGTATTAATCCAACACAAAAATCATCCCAACCCCTCCACAAAAAATTAAAAACGAATGAAGCTTAGGATGCTATGTCACAATTATGCTTTGGACTGGCCAGATGTATTCTATGAACACATATTTCATTCAAATATACAGTTCTTTCTTAACTAATCTAAGACGGCCGTTTTAACTTGGCACAATGATACTTGATGCTTAAACCACTCATCCATGGAGGCTCCAATTATTGGACCTGGAAGAGATGGAGAATTGGATTGATTCCTTTTATTTCATTTCTGCTCTCCAACTTCCCTTTAGGAGTTCAAGAGTCTATAATTAAAAATAGACCAGTCAGTGACTCAAGGCTGTACCGTGGGTGTGTATGTGTGTAAGAGAAAAGAGACAGAGAATATTTAAATGTAGGGCCAAACTTCCCCTTAATCCTCCAGCCACTCACCATCTGGCATCCTCAGCACCCAGTTGCACATCTGGAATTGGCAGGCTCAGGATTGGAAGGCCTGTCTGGAGGCGTGGCTTTGAGACAACTTGTTCTAAGGAAGCAAACTGTTGACTGTTTTGATGAATTAGAAGCACGAGGCTTTGTAGTCATCAGCTTAGGTTAATAGGCTACAGGAAGTTATCTGATTAAAGCATGTTGCTTTAATGTTAATGTTTGAGTGCTGATGAGGAGATAAGTTTGACCTAAGATCACCCTGTATGGCTCATGTGATCCTAAGTATTACAGTATTTTAAGCTGATCCATTCTTATTTCTCTTACTTTAGAGTAAGTTCCTGGAGGGCTTTTAATCAGTGTGCTAAGGATTCCTGGATTGTTGCTGCTGCTGCGAGTCATTCCCATGCTAAGCAAACTCAACTTGACTTGGGGAACCAAATAAATATGCACCACAGAAGAGTAGGTACTTTTGGAAAACTCTCCAAGTAATCTTTGTGCTTGCCCCACAAAGGAGTTGCCTTAACGTGGAATTTTCTTCCTCAGTGGAGCCAGTATTTAGTTTTTCAGACAAGTAAGGGTACAGGAGAGATGCCCCTAACCATTTTGTGTAAAGAAAAGTGATCTAGCTGGATCACAATTCTCAAAATATAGAAAGGAATACTGTAGAGTGGCGTTTCTCAGCTTTGATAGCTTTAAAATGGGTGGACTTCCAACTCCCAGAATTCCCCAGCAAGCATGCTGCCTAGGGGAATTTTGAGAGTTGAAGTCTACCCATCTTAAAGTGGCCAGGGTTGAGAGACACTGTTGTAGGTTATGGGCACTGAAGATAAAGGAAGAAAAAGCAGAGCTGCTCCACAAGCATCTGTAGGAACAAATTACAGGCCTAAAAAATCCTGTGTTAGTCCCTTCCTGTTTTGTAGGCAGTGCCTCTACTTTCCCCATGCTTGCATAGAAAGTTACATGATTTATGCCTCTTAGTCTTATTAGCCCTAAAAGCACTAGGCCCAGCTCCTGGAGACAAAGTTGCTAGCCATGCAATCTCCCAATTTCAAACACCTTCTGCACTTATGGGATAGTTTAGCAGTAATATCGTATCTCTGAATGCTACAAGAAAAGATGTGCGCCCTTTATGTCAAGTAATAGAGCAAAGCAGGAGCGTCCAACCCACGGCCCACGAGCTGCATGCAATCCTAGGCAGAGCTACGGGGAGTAATGCGGCCCGCAGCAGATCGTAAAACTGTTAACATTATTATGTGTTTTATATACATTAACTAAATGCGGCCAGAGACAATTCCTCTGCAATTAGTACAGGCCAGGAAACCAAAAGGCCGGGACATCAGCGTGCTAGACCTTCACGTAAATATCTGAATTTTTGACTGCCCTACATCTGTTTAAGCAATTCTAAAACAGAAGCAACTTCTGTAGGTGGCTGGACCTATGCACCTCAGGGATAGGTGCCACATCAATGGGTGAATGTGTAAAAATGAGCTTTCTTAAGCATCCTGGCATGACATTACCTGGAGAATACAAATTTTTTTGGTTTGGGAAAGAAGTACCAGAGTACCAGGCTCTGCGGGGGTGAGGGAGGAAAGTTTATTTACAGGAAACTTTTTTTTTTCCCTGAGTCAGAAAACGGAGTTTGCTGACTCAGTTCATCCTTGGTTGATGGGGAAGGTTGATCAGAGCCTCTCCTTTCTTTTTTTTGGCTCTAGCGGTAGGCGGGAGACCTCTGGTGCTGTGAAAACTCCTTCACCGATGCACACCCAAACATGCTAACATTCGTCCCATTTTTTTTCAGAGTAGAGCAAAAGTTAGCACAGCGGGGACTAACCCAGATAGGCTGGAGAGGCTACTCTCTAGAGCAGGGGTAGGCAACCTTGGCTCTTTTATGACTCGTGGACTGCAACTCCCAGAATTCCTGAGCCAGCTGTGCTGGCTCAGGAATTCTGGGAGTTGAAGTCCACGAGTCATAAAAGAGCCAAGGTTGACTACCCCTGCTCTAGAGTCATTTGGCATGATGTGATGAGGGAGAAGAGACTCATCTTTACTGAGGCAAAAAAAAAGGGGGGGTGTCAGTTTGGGGTTGGGGAAAGAGGAGAAAGCAAGAGAAAAGGCAGGGAAGGCGCGCTCCGGTTTCCCGCCGGGCGAGCGCTCCCCTTCCCGAAGGGAAAGAAAGGGTTAAAGAGAAAAGGGGGCGGATAAGCGGAGAGGGGCGCTGCCTCGGCCGTGCCCGGGATAGGCGACTGTCTGCAGCGAGCGCCAAAGAACGCGGCGTCGGGGCTCGAGTTTCAGCGGGGCTCGGCCACAAGGGTAGGTGTCAGAGACACGTGGCTCCTGGTAAATGAGATGTCAAAAGCGGCAACCACCCGGCTCCCCCCCTCCTCCTTCCCGGGGCCCGCCTCCCGCCGCCGTCTCTCCGAAGGCGTCTGCCTCGCGCCTTCCAAAGGGGGCGACGGCCAAATGCGGGGCGGCGGAGAAGCGAGCAAACAAACAAGCAGCGCGCCTTTTCCAGAGTTCTTCTCCCGCTCCCGAGCGGAGCGGGCTGACTGGGAAAACTCGCGCCGATCCGACCCGGCGGGACCGGCTTCCAAGGAAGGTGGCGCTGCTGGGAAAGACGGGGGGTGTGTGTGTGTGTGTGCCTTCGCCTCTCAAGCCGCACGCCGCCTCGGCCAGCGCGCCCCCCCCCCTCGCCAACCGCGCCCCACAAGAATCCAAGGAGGGTTTTGATCTTTTAGTGGTTGATTTTAATTTTGAGCTGAACTTTCGACTACAAGGGAATGAATATAAAGAATAAATAGCAAACTCTCTTTCACGTACAGAAGATGAAAGACGTTCCAAGAAAAACACGACAACACCAAACCCGCTATGTACAACAGTAACAAGGGCGTCTTAACCTTTCATCATAGTATCGTTAGTAATCAATCTCGGAAGTCCGTAAAAAAAAAAATTCACACGCAAATCACTCAAAAGACTTCGCCCCCCCCAAAGAATGGAAAATATTTCCATTTATAATAAAATGTTTTATGTTAAAAGTCCTCTTTTCTTTTCTTTTTTTTAAAAAAAAAAGACTTTGCAAAAAAAAAAAAACACAACACAAAAAAAAAATCCAACAACCAAGATTTGAGGAGCGTTTGTTTTTAAATCCTCCAAACGCTTCTTCCTGGAATATAAATTAAAGACGGGGAGGTGGGGTGGAGAAAACTTCAATCGCGGTGATCCGGGCGAATCTACTCTGAATAGTACAGCAGGCGAGCAGAGTTCGCGGTGTTCACACTGACCTGCTTTCAGAGGCGTTTGGGTGGTCTTGCAGGGCAGAGGGTCCGCGCGCGCGCGCGCAAGGACTCTCCCAGGTCTTTCGTGACGCACGGCTCGCCTTTACACAAAAGCAAAAAAGGTTGCCTGGCTTTGCACAACCCGGAGCAGTGCAACGTTTCAACGGGGAGGCCAACGTCCATCTCTTTTTGTAGCGTCTTGAAGTCGACCCAAAAGCCCGGCTTCGCGGGCCGGATGGTTGGTTCGGTGCGAAAAAGAGGCAGGGTGTTGCTTTGGCTTTGCTGTTTTCCTCGGGACGTTGGCGGCGGCGACTGGAGCGGAGGGCACACGCGCGGTGGCGGCTCCCCCCCCCCCCGCCCTAGCAGGAGCATTTGCACTCGGAAATGATCGGGTACTGGATGGGGATCCACGTGCAACGCTGCCCCCCGCGGCGCTGGCACCTCCACCGCAAAATGGTCAGATGCATGGATTTGGCCGGCTTGCAAATCATGCCTTCCGGGACGGAGCAAGAGCGCTTGCTGAAGCAGCTGCCCACCTTCACGTAGCGGGGCCAGAAGCGGCTGCCGAGGTCGTTCCACGTGTAGAGGACCGGGCAGAAGGTGTGAGACCACAGCCAGAGCTGCAGCTTCCGACGGAGCTTCTTGCTCAGCCGGTGCTTTTTGCTGGCCTGGAGCCCCCCGTCGTAAAACTCCAGACCTTTGATCTCGCTGGGCATCGCTCCGGACGGCCTCTGCCGCAGCAGCAGGTCCAGCTGGGCTAGGTCGTCCCCTCCGAGACGATCTTCGGACAAGGAGACCGCCATGAAGCTCGGGTCGAAGTGGGTGCCCAGCAGGGTCCTCAGCAGCGTGTCGTTCAGGTCCTTCTCCTTGGGATCGAAGACAGGGTCCGGGTGCTCGATTAGATCCACCAGGGGCAAATTGTCGCTGGGGGCCGGTCGGATGTGGAGGTAATGCTGGCAAGCGCCCTGTTCCAGCCGGAAACCTAGGAGAACCGCCAACGCGTAAAACCTCACCAGCCACTGAAGGTGATCCATGCTCGGAGAGAGAGACAGAGAGAGAGAGGGATGGATGGATGGAGGGGAAAGGGAAAGGGGACAGGGTTCACACAGAAGCGGGCCCGAGCAGAGACATCGGCCGGAGAAAGGAGGTGAGGGTATCCAAGCCAGGAGGGGGGCAGGAGAGGAGGGTCCGTCCGTCCCCTGCCGCTTGCCTTCAGCGGCTGCAGCCTCCTTGCCCAAACGCCTTTCCTCGGATCCGGTGAGTAGGCAACAGCAGCAGCAAAAAAGAAAAAAAAAAAAGAGAGAAAGCACCGTTTAGAAGTAAGCAATGCTGGTCGTGAAACTCGGCAGCCCGGTGCAGAAAACGAGAAGCCTGGGGTGCCCCATGCAACGGTTCCGTCTCCGGACTTCAGGAGTTGCGCGCCGCGTCACTCAGGAGAGACCTCTGCAAACTTCCATTCGGCTCCCGTCTCCTTTGCAGTTTGCAACAGCCGCCGCCGCCGCCGCCGCCGTCGCCACGCACGTTGGCACCAGTTTGTCTGCTGCGCGAGGATCCAGCGTCTTTAAATTTCCTGCACTTTCTGTTCCATCGCTATGGAAACCACCGACTCGCTCTTTTCAGGCACTTCTCCTTAAAAGAGGGAACTCGTGGGCGTGGGGGGGGCGGCGGGAGGCAAAGGCGATCTGCTACTCCCGAAGTCCCGATTGGAGGCAATCGCTCTCAGGCGGTTGCTCCAGCCGGCCCGGCCGAAGGGAGTAGGTGGGGAGGGGGCAGCCTCTTTCTCCCCGTTGCGTCCGCGGCGAGCTCAAAGCGCGGGCTGGAAAGTGATGCTCCGCGTGCAGGAGCCTCTTCAATTGCTTCTCCGTAGCAAAGGAGAACCTATCCGAGGTGGCTTGGCCACTGCTCCGCCGGGCACGCTCCTCGCTGAGCTGGGTTGTGAATTAGAAGGCGGCCTTACTTACGGCCAGCTTTTATACACCGGGACAGCAAGCCTGTGCAACCTTGCAAAGCACCGCGTTGCATCCTCCGGACTGGCTGCTTCTTAGCCGCTCAAACTCGCTCACCTCGTGCCTTTTCCCCCCCTAGGATGGCCCTGGTACCTGGTTGTCGCTGCATTTATTTGCGCGGCTCCACGCTTGAGCCCGTGATGTAATTCTAGTTGGCTTCTGGCTCAAGAAGGGCTCTGCAAACGCCGCCTTTCTCCAAGCGTGAAATTGCTGGCTAATGCTAAGTCAAAAGGGGGGGGGGGGGGGAGAGAGACAGAAGGAGGGGAAGGGAGGGCGCCCTCTGCTGGCGGCCGCTTGAGCTCGCATCCCTCTTTGCAATTTCCTCGCGGGCGCAGACACAGAAAAAGTAATTTGAGAGTTGCAAAGCGAAAAAAACAACATTGTTGCCTGGCCATTGTGACAAGGTGTTGTCACTTAGAGCGTCAAGTAGACTTCCTTAGGCAATTCCATCTATTTTAAGATTTTAACTTAACATTTAAAACTAAATCTGACTTAGCAAAGGTATCGTGAAATCATTCACTTGTTTGCCACACTGGGACTGCTCAGCTTGTTTTTAAATGGACAGCCATACAAATCCTGTGAATGAATGAATGAATGAATGAATGATCGATCGATCTTGTGTGGATTTCACATATACCATGCAGGGTTTTGTGTTTTTTTTGAAAGAATGTGCTATTGCATGCTTCCTTAATGTAGCTTTTCTGGGATTTCCCGGTTGAGCAGATAGAACTGGGATTTCTGCTTGTGGCCTATCTAAGCACTAACCAGGCCTGACCCTCCTTAACTTTACAAGGTCAGTTGGATGCTGTCACCTGCTGTCCTAACCAGTCATGTTCCCAGAGCTGTTTAGAAGCATAATCAGGATGGGGTGATCTGAATACGTAGGGGTAAGTTTTTCCAAAGGGAAGGGTCATATTTCAGTCCTTCAGCTCTGGGTTTCCCCGCAAATGGCATTTCCTTGGTGGTGGGGCCCTAATACTGATCTCAGAGGGTGGCAGGTTTAATCCAGAGAAGGCAGATGGAGAGATATCCAGGCCCTAGGCCAGTGATGGCGAACCTTTTAGAAACCGAGTGCCCAAACTGCAACCCAAAACCCACTTATGTATTGTCGGGTGCTGGGTGGGCGTGACCCATCGGGTAGGTGTGGCCAATTGGGTGGGCGTGGCCCATTGGGTGGATGTGGCTGCGGTGGTAACGGCAGACTGGGTGGGACTAAAAAGTTCAATCAATCAATTCCAACTTTGCGAAATCTTTTTTTTTCTGCGGGAAGTTGAGATTGATTGAACCTTTTTTTTTTTTTGCACACAGTGGCGGAGGCCTAAAGCGAAAAGGTTTTATAAAACCTAGCTGAAGGCCTAGGATTGGGGCGACGGCGCGCGTACCCACAGAGAGGGCTCTGTGTGCCACCTGTGGCACGCGTGCCATAGGTTCGCCACCATGGCCCTAGGCCAAATAGGTCTTTAAGTATGAAATTGCACCTGGGCCAGAGCAAAGTGGCAACTAATGCTGTTCTCGTAGTAGAGTTGTTGCATGAGTGACCCTCGGCGCACCATAAATATCAGGGCCAATGCATGTTAAACCAACTTCTAAATTGTCCTTAGGGTCAGCTGTGTGCCATATGAAATGCATTTGACTTGTGAGCAAAGCCCTTAGTTCCAGAAAGGGTTGCAACTGATGCACAAGAGGTAATTGTGCATAGAGAAATAAAATGGGGTAGCAACCAGCATCTGCTACCTGGCTTCCTTTTGATTGGGATGACTGTAAAAACATATTGATTCCCGATTCTTTCAAAACCCCTGTTCAAAAATCAAACTTTTCTGCAAGGCCTTTAAATGTTCACGGCATACCCCCTATAAGGCCTGCAACTGAATCTAAATCCAAGTAAGTGAAAGAATAATATATCGTACCTTTGACTGTTTTACATTTCTCTCTTCCTTCCAGGTCTCCCAGGACTTTCCTTCCAGGTATGCCACGTAAGGAATTTAAAATTTGATTTTCTTCAGAGCACGAATCTGATCTCTTATAGTTGCACACGCGTGGCATCCTGTAAACATATCAATAAATGTATGGAAAGCAATCCTTCCCAGTCTGGATGCCCGCTAGATGTATGAATGTAAACTATCTGCGCTCCGTACCAATGTGGCCATTACTCAGAATTCTGGGATTTGTGGTCTGCTTATTTGACGGCTGCCAAAGTTGTGGAAGGTTGATCTAAAATGTAATGTTGATTTTAGAAGGTAAGTTCAAGTTCAAATCCAGCTACAAAGCTTATGGAGGATGTTGGAGAGGATCATTTTCCTTCAAGGTAATTAATTACCTGTGAGTAGGATAGAGTTGGATTATAACATCAGATGTGGTGTTCATAACCCTCTGGAGACAGATACGGAAAAAAAAATTATTTTCTGCTCTAAAATGTAATTTAATTAAGTTCTCCACTTTCTCAGATTAAAAGACTGTTCAGGCCAGACTCTATTATCTTTCTTCTTGCTAGTAGGGTGGCTTACTACCAATAATATTTCAAATGCCAAGAGTTTGAAGCACATTTAGAAAAAGGCTAGGAAAAAAGGTGGAAACAGCCAGTTTTGTTCCAGAAAAGCTTGAACAATTCCAAATGTTCATTCTTCAGCCTTAATAGAGTATGGGAGTTTCTAACACGGGGTAGAACTTGTTGCAGATATGCAAAAATGAGAAACGTGCGTCAAACCATTTTGGAGGTAGGCATTTCTGGGCTGACCAATCCAGCCAAACACGATCAAGTTCCTTCTAAAATTTGAGAAGCAATCGAGATACGTAGAGAAATGCAGAGATTATATTTTCAGAGAAGGGGGAGGTTTTCCTTGAAGCGCACTCTTATCAAAAAAAAAAAAAGAAAGAAAGAAAGAAAAGAAAAAGAAGAAGAGTTTTTGTGATTGACAGTTCCAAAGCAGGGAACAGCATCACCAAGGCCTTTTCCCAAATAAAGTGCTTGCTTTTATGACATTTATATTTGCGAGAATTAACTATGGTCCTGATGACTTTGACAGGTTTTGAAAATTAGGAGATTATTCCTTCAAGAGGGCACATCTGCGCCGTTTCCCTTACACTGGTAATCCTGCTCTTAATGCTGTATTGTGAGATTAGCCAGATGTTCTGCTACTGAAACGGTGTTTTCTGTCTTGTGGTTCAGATCACTCCGTGAAGTCAGTGTGAGGCACACTAATGCCCAAAGGGGAGGTGCCTTGCCTTAACCTGTTCTGGGTGGGGATCTGGTGCTCCCTTCCAGCTGTGCTGTAGTCCTGGACTGTCTCCTTCCCTCCAGTACCTGAACACTGTGCCTGCTGCTGATTCTTGTTTTGCCAGATCAAACTACGGTGTTAGTCTCCCTTTAAAAACAATAATAATGATATTTTGGATGAGCAATTGGTTAAACACACAAGACAATTCACACCAACCTCTTGATATGTTATCAACCGTTGAGCCAGGAACTCCCCCCCCCCCTTATCAAATACAATACTCGGGTTGTGCTTAGCCAGGTTATATGAACTGTCTAGTTCAGTGGTTCTCAACCTTTTTAATGCCGCGACCCCAACCGGTCGTAAGTCGAGGACTAAACCGGCCGCAAGTCGAGGACTAAACCGGTCGTAAGTCGAGGACTAAACCGGTTGTAAGGCGAGGACTACCCAACCGGTCGTAAGTCGAGGACTTTCCCTGCCCGGGAGTGCCGCACATGCGTGGTTCCGCCCCCTGCGCTGGCCGAGGCGTAGCTGGCAAGCGGCAGAGACGGAGCAGGTCGACCACCAGCTGGCCCAGCCCAAGGGAGGTAAGGCACCCGCCGGAAAAGGGGGAAAAAATGGACAAAAAAAATGGCAGACAAAAAAAATGGTGGACAGCCTTGCTTGGTGACCCCCGTGAAATGGTCAATCGACCCCAAATGGGGTCCCGACCCACAGGTTGAGAACCACTGGTCTAGTTACTATGCCGATGAAGATTCTCAGCCATCCAGGTTGAGTTTTCTGGAACTTGAGTTAGGGCAACTGGACTTTTTTTCTTGTTAGTCTGAAACAATTTGCTGCTTGTCCAAGTAGGTTCTTCAGTCTGAGCAAGTGGTTAGCCACCCTACATACACATAGCAAATGGCTAGATCTCATGGAGGACGTCATGTTCTTCAGCAGCATGGTGCACAAGAGTTGGAGGACCTCACGTAAGTCCTCCAGAATGGTTTTATTTCTCACCTAATCTGAAAAGGCTCATTAAGCAGAGTCCCATCACTACTTAGGCACAGATACGGCGCTTCACATATGACCAACTTTACCTCCAGATGTATCAACCCATATGCAGGGGCTAAGGAGGGATGTGCCACATGGTTTTCTCATTGCATCAGTCTCTGTCTTAACATTGCATTGTTTCAGTTGGAGTGCTGTCCACCTGACTGTAGGTGTTGTTGACAGCATATCTGAAAGAATTACAAAGAAAAACAGAGTGGCAATTGGAGATTATCCTGATGAGGTGAGTCCAAAGCCAGCCGTGCCCTTCACTCTGATAGGTGCTATGGGTGTATAGCAGTGCAGAGCAGTGGTGGGATTTAGCCGGTTCGCACCAGTTCGGCAGAACCGGTAGCTAATTTTTTGTTGCCCAGGTCCAGAATGGACTTCCGGAAGCGGCATCCACACAGAGAACCGGTTGTTCACATATTTGAATCCCACCACTGGTACAGAGCCTATTTTATTGCGTGGCATGAGATGCGTTATGGGAGTAGCAAGATTAGGGCAGGTTAGGTCCCTGCCAGCTTCAGCAAAGGATGACAGGAGAGATCCACAGATGTGTGAATTTGGCTTATCCAGATGTTCTAGTCCAGTGATGGTGAGCCTTTTAGAGACCGAGTGCCCAAACTGTAACCCAAAACCCACTTATGTATTGTCGGGTGCCGGGCGGGTGTGACCCATTGAGTGGGTATGGCCAATTGGCTGGGCATGGCCCATTGGGTGGGCGTGGCTGCGGTAATAACGGCATACTGGGTGGGACTAAAAAGTTCAATCAATCAATTCCAACTTTGCAAGATCTTTTTTTCCCCCGTGAGAAGTTGAAATTGATTGATTGAACCTTTTTTTTTTTTGCACACGGCGGCGGAGGCTTAAAGCAAAAAGGTTTTATAAAACCCAGCTGAAGGCCTAGGACTGGGGTGACGGCGTGCATGCCCACAGAGAGGGCTCTGCATGCCACCTGTGGCACGCATGCCATAGGTTCGCCACCACGGTTCTAGTCTAAAACTAAGGTGTTCCATGTCAAAATGCGAGGCCTCAGTTATGTCAGAAGTTCCAGTCATCTACACCAGTGACTTTTGACACAGGTATGACTTTTTTGTTTGCAACAAGGCAAGTTCTGTAAGCCAGAGGTCCCCAACCTTTTGGGCACCAGGGACTGGTTCCATGGAAGTGTTTTTTCTGTGGACCAATGGGGCATGGTTTCATGTGCTGCCTGGATCCCACATGTGCGCGGATGGGCTTTGCTCACTTGTGTGGACTGGTTCCTGGCAGGCTTTGGACCAGTGCTGGCCCATGGCCCGAGGTTTGGGGGCCCCTGGTCTACACAGTTATCATTTCTTGTTTCTGTACAAATGCAACTACTTGATCTAGTAGTTATTTTCTTTACATGGACAGTCTTGTGTATAGAGAAATATTTAAAAAATATCTAAGTTGCATTTGATACGGTCAAACTAAGTCTGGGGTGATAGTTCCATTGCCTTCAGGGTCATTCAAGTGAAAAATAATTTTGAAATATACGCACATAAATTAAACACATGCATAATCAAATGTGTATATGAATAAATGCATATATGCATCCAGTACCCGATATCAGTTGATATTCTGTTATTTTGTATGTCAGTAATAGTACAAACTTCTTGAAGGTTCACATGCAGGAAAGAATATTTGGGTTTCTGTAATCTTGACCTTGAGAGCCAGTTTGGTGCAATGATTTAAGACACCAGGCTAGAAACTGAGAAAGTGTGAGTTCTAGTTCTGTCATAGGTACAAAGCCATCCGGGTGACCTTGGGCCAGTCCTTCTTTCTGAGCCCTAGGAAGCAGACAATGGCAACCACTTCTGAAATCTTGCCAAGTAAACTGCAGGGACTTGTCCAGGCAGTTGCCAGGAATCAAGACTGACTGAAAGACATATTCACACAATCTTGATCTCTCTTCCCTTTGGATCTTTGCCATTCACATCCCTATCATAAAAATGCTATTATTTTCCAAATAATAAGCTATGGGCAGTCCTCCTTAAAACGACGTCCAATATTTTCTGTGGATTATGGGTTTTTATATGGGTTTCTTCACATTTTATCTTAATGGTTACTTCTGATTTGATCCGGATTTTTCTAGTGAAAATGAAATCCTGTGTTGCACAAAGTAGTACTAGAGGTAGTGTCACAAATAAGCATTGCTTTTCTGATACTACTTCTTAGATCTTCTAAGTATCCTGAAAAATTGTTATGGGATATGATATGTATATGCAAATACAAGTCTGCATAGATTCAGTAGTAGATAGGGTAATTGATAGGAGTTTTCTTCAGACATAGCTACACTGAGTTGGCTTCTAAAATCCAAAAATACTTGTTCAGCTGTTAAAAAGTTAGAGCTCAAGGCCGAACTATATATTAAATTTATATGTATTTATTATTTTTTGCTTCTAAAATAGCTGCCTGGTATTGGGGTGGGAGGACATGTGGATCAGGATTGCTTAGAAAAGCAGGCCATGAGCACCAAACATGATAAAATTCACTACTAATAATTAGATCCTTATTATTTAATTGTGCCATAGAGAGTTAGTGAACTCTTATATTCAGATGAAGATGCCGCAGCGCAGAAAGCACAAGTTCCGAAGAAGACAACCCGAGTGTTTAAAGATTGATGGAAGATCTCAAAAGGTCAATATTGACTCTGAAGTTTGAACTTTGAAGATTTGGATTAGGAGTATTGAGTGATATTTTCAACAGATAATCGAGGGGCTCAAAATGTTTGGCTCCTGTGGACAAAATGAAAGGCCAGGAAATATCCTACAAATGCCTCATTTCAAATGAATAACCTTAACATTCCCATCATCTTGCTTTGTTTACTAAAGAAACATTATTTTTATGACTGTTTATGCTGCAGAATCAATAAAACAGAGGCAGAATGAGGCCTCCTGCGCCATTTACCTTGGTCTAGCAAACATTCAATTACCCAAAGAGTTCACAAGTAAACAGTCAAGCGTGTCTCATTGTGTATATACTCAAGATCCTTTAACATAGATTATTTGGCAACCTTCACCTACCTTTTTGTGAGCATGGCTACTGATAAGCCTCTTTTAATCTGACTGCTGGCATTTTATGGTTGATTTTAACAATTGCGTGATGCTTCTCCAGATATCAATTTGGCTAGGATAAGTTTCTAAATAATCATTGAAATGATACTAAGCAGGCTTGTTGCTATGGAGCAACGAAGCAATAGGCAAGTATCTCTAGTTCATTGTGCCACAGATAGCAGCATCCATCACTTTGTTTCATTGCATTGGCCAAGGTGATCCGTGTTTCTTTCTTTCTGCATTTTGCATCCCAGCAGAGGCAGCCTTTCTAAGCCATGGGGGTGATTTATGCTTCTCCCCAAACCTGGCAGTATTCAAAGTTGCTTCCTCCCAGATTCCTGCTTGTTTCAGCTCATTTCCCACTGCACATTCTCACCCTATCAAACGTTGAAAGAAATGTGCTTGCCTCACACCCAATATATAAATTTAAATAATAAATAAATAAATAAATAAATAAATAGCAAGCCTGTGGATGAAAAATCACATTCGGTCTTTGGAATGGAGTATGTTTGTTTGTTTATCAAATTCATATAGCTGCCCATCTCACAAGAAGCGACCGGGGTACGGCAAAAAGCAATATATACATAAAAACAAATATTAAAAAATAGAAGTTTAATTACTATTAAGAATATGTAAATCCTAACCTGAGAGAGAATATATCCACAGTAGGGGAGCCATTGAAACACATCTATAGTTCTCTAAGATCCCAAAGCCTGGGGACATAGCCAGATGTTGAGGGACTTTCAGAACATTGAGAGGGATGGAACTAACCTAATTTTGGTGTGTGTGGAGAGAATGTTCCATAAGGTGAGCACCATGGTGGATAAGGCCCATTGCATAGATCCTACCAAATGTAAGTTCCTGGCAGATGGTATCTGCAGATGTCTTATCTGCCAGATCTAAAGCAGCAGGATGATATAATTGGGGAGGTATTACTATATACACTGCAACAAGTCATAGATATGCCTCAAAGAATACATCTCTCCTACTTGAAGTCTGAAATTACACAGTCCTTAGGCTTATGGTCTATGCTCCGAAGTCTGAGAGGGAGGTGACTTGTGTGGATAAAAATGTACCAGTCCTTACCATTTGATAGGAGTATCAATCTCTGAAAGTATCCGTCACTTGTGTATTTGCTCCCTTGGCTACTATCTGAACGTATGTATGCTTTCTTCAGCCTGTTCTCTTGGAAAATCAGTCCTACCATAGATGTTTTTGTGCGTATCACATGGAAGAGGGCCGTTTGTTGGCGTGCTTTCAGACATATAATCTGACCATTAAAGTCACGGCCAGCAAGGAATCTAGAGTTAAACATGGCCCCACATGAAATACTTCTATGTACTCAGCGTCAACATCCTTTGTCATTGTAATTTAAAAACAGCAGCAACAGAAGCATCCTGGGACAGAAGTCTACACAGTGTTGAGACGCAACAAGTAGAAGCCAGCTCTGCAGAAGAGATGTTTGCTTTCAAGTGGGAAGTCCTAATTTCTAGATGTCAGGAGAGAGGTCACTGTATAATTGGTGAGTAAGCAATGGGGAGTATCGGCTCTCCCAAGTTAACAGGATTGTTTTACAGAATGAGGTGGACCTTGGAATGTAGAGAGTAGAATGTGTTTCCCAAAATCTTGGGGTGTAGCCTCCAGGAACCAAATTATAAATGTTCATGCGACAGAAGGAAAAAAATATTAAGTCTGTGACCGGACAGCAGTCATCTTAACTATATTTACCTTTAATTAAGGTTAAATGTAAATCAAAATGAGATAAATGAGATCGAGTTTAGTTATTGTTCTGATTCCACCCACAGCTTTTTAGAATGTGGCTCCTGGGTGCCACCCCAAGGCCAAGCGTTCTTGCAGAAATGGGAGGAGGAAGAGTTGGGCAGGAAACTTAAAGGAGCCATGATAAATGACCTATAAATAAGTTTCCTTTTGAAAACAAGCCTCCAGATGAAATGCTTAGGATTGAGAAATTCTGAGAAGACAGATGCATCAATACGACCAAAGGAAACCAGAGTCAGAAACTGTTTTTAAATGACAATTAGCTGTCATATTTCCAGACCTAGCAAATGCTTAGATTACAAAAACAAATACACCTCCATTAGCTAGAATTCTACTGATGCTCTAGCCCAGTGATGGCGAACCTTTTAGAGACCGAGTGCCCAAACTGCAACCTAAAACTCACTTATGCATCATCAGGTGCCGGGTGGGTATGGCCTATTGGGTGGGTGTGGCCCATTGGCTTGGTGTGGCCAATTGGGTGGGTATGGCCCATTGGCTGGGTGTGGCCCATAGGGTGGGCGTGGCTGCGGTGGTAATGGCAGACTGGGTGGGACTAAAAAGTTCAATAAATTCCAACTTTGCAAGATCTTTTTTTTCCCGCGAGAAGTTGAAAGTGACTGATTGATTGGACCTTTTTTTTTTTTTTGCACACGGTGGTGGAGGCCTAAAGCGAAAAGGTTTATAAAACCCAGCTAAAGGCCTAGGACTGGGGCAATGGCGCATGTGCCCACAGAAAGGGTTCTGAGTGCCGCCTCTGGCACCTGTGTCATAGGTTCGCCACCACTGCCCTACCCCAGGGGTCAGCAGACATGGCAATTTTAAGACTTAGGGACTTCAACTCCCAGAGTTTCTCAGTTGGCCACATGACCAGGGAAATTGTCTTCGCTGGTTCCGTCAGCTAAGATACAGAGATGAGCACTGTCCCCTAGAGTTGGACACAACTGGACAGAAGAAATCTTTGACTTTACATAATGATTCAAGTAGAGGTGCCTCTCTTAGATCGCACAGCCCCAAAAGACAGGCTATGCAGGTCTTCGAAAAAGTGTGATCAGGATTCAAGAAAAGGCCCCTTAGAAACCTCAGAAACATTAGAACATATCCCTATGACATCATGCTTCCAGCTGGTGGATGGCCGGGTCACTCCACTTCACTAATCCAAAGTGATTTCCAGATGCCCACAGAAGCCACTTCCGCTGAAGGTAGGGCTCGAGTTACAATTGTAATGGAGTCTGCCCTTCACCATCATAACTCGTGATGGTCGTAAACTGAGTTACTCATGTGACCGATCTAATTTTATGATTACTTTTCTTGCAACGGTCATTAAGTGAACCAATGGTTCACTATGAATGCAATTTTGCCAAAAGCTGGAATTGGATTTCATTAACAACATTGTAAAATGGGACCATAGGCCACAAATCCTGATATTTGCAGTGGAGGAAGGGGAGAGAAAAAGCACTCACATGTAAATTATATGCAAATCTATGTTCCCTATGTTGAGGATGCATAAACGTCCACTTTACTTTTTCCCTTATAAATGAATGCCATTCACTTCTGTATGAGCTAAAGTGGAGACAGCACTGGAAAACTCTCCCTGCCACCCCAAGCTCAGAAGATCAGCCAGGGCTTTCCCTTTGCTTAACATTTGTTAGACCTTCCTCTATTAAAATAATAAAGAAAATGAAACAGCCTAAATCCTGGCATCTTTTCCAGGGATTAGGTGCTGACTGGGGTAACATGGAATAATAGGAGACTTTATTTGATGTGTATACTGCTTGCCATTTAAAATACCTCAATATCTGGAGTACAATAAGAGCGCTCTCTCTCTCTCTCTCTCTCTCTCTCTCTCTCTCTCTCTCTCTCTCTCTCTCTCTCTCTCTCTCTCTCTCTCTCTCTCTCTCTCTCTCCCCCTCTCCCTCTCCCTCTCCCTCTCTCTCACACACACACACTCAGCCACACATGGAGCTGACTTCTGCATGTATACTTGTATGTTTGTAAACACTAGAGAAAGTGGGACAGCATTTTTAAATTTCTCTTTTCGATGACTGGCTGACCCATTCTTGCAGCAATTGCTCCTATGTCTTTTAAGTCCATACTAAACCAGGATCCAGTTTTGGTGAGGTTTCCCCCCCCCTCCCTTTTCTTTCTGAAAGGCAGAGAGCTTTGTCTTCAAAACTGCAGTGGAACATTCATCTCTTGATAAACTGTTTATCTTAAGTTTTTATGAGGGCGCCTTCAGCAAGCTAGCCTGAGACAAGAGTGTTGAGAGTATTTGTCTTCCTTTTTAAAGGGAGAGGTGGTGTCAATGGCAAAGTATTTATACCTCTCACATTTGGCTCAATATATCACGGCACTGGATTTAGCCACCTCAGTCTGTCTGTCTTTTTCCATGCTATCTTCTGCAATAAATCCAGCCTGTTAGTATTTCTTTGGATGCAGCTTGCTGTGCTTGGCCAGGAAAAAGAAAAAAGAAAGTTAGGGGGAAAGTACTTTTATTTGCATGTTTCCATGTCCTATTGTTCTCAGAAATGACTTAATAAGTAAAAAAAAAATGAAAGTGCTAAGATTAGTTTTAGAGGGGCAAAGTGAAAAAGACCAGCGGAGTGCTTAGGATATTGGTAAGACCTCGTAATATGAATTAAACAACGACATATGTCATATATGGAGCATATCTCTTCATTAGCTGGTTCTTGGCATGAATGATATCTCAATATCACCAATAAAGCTGGTGCAAACTACATTTTTGGGAGGTGTATTTTTCAACTAACATTTGTTATAAGGAAAAATTGTCTCCACATAACAAGATAACAACAAAAGCTCACATGAAGGGGGGGATTGCATATATGTTAATGGTTTTAAATATGTTGTGCGCCGCCCTGAGTCCCTGTCGGGAGAAGGGCGGCATATAAATTAAATTAAATAAATTAAATTAAATAAATAAATGAATGTCAAAAACCTCAGTTTGGGTGCTCCAGCACTACACATCAGGATGATTGGCATTTTCCTGAACCACTGATCAGTTTCTGATCCACCTCTGTATACAAACATTGGTCCAGTAGCTGAAAAGATTGCTCTCCTGTGAGAGGAGAAAGATTCACTGTCCCACCTATTACATACTGAACTACATTTTGGGATGGGCAGGTCTGGGTAAGATCAGATTAATCCATTAATATGCTTCTTTTTTCTTCTTTTTGTTTGTTTGTTTGGAGGAAAATATAAATGGAAAGAGCAGATGGCAGCAGGTCGACCTGCAGAGATTTTGAATTTCATTTTATTATGCAAATTACGGAACGTAGACAACACATTATGCAAATATATTTCATACATAAACAGCCAACATACACGATGTCTATAAACATAAACAAACCGATGTGGCTTTTTTCAGTGTTAGTTGTGACATGCCATTTCGAACACAAGGGTGCTTTTAAGGCCATGTCACACTTCCATTGAATAAAATGTGGGGGAAGGACCCAGGAAGCTACTCATCTTGACAGCTGTCATCTTGATATCCATACTGGGCAAAATCTTCAAGCATTTCAGTTCTTCTAAAATTTAATAGGGAGGAATGTATAATTTTGCATTTGGGTTAGAAGAATATAAAGCACAGGCGTAGAATAAGGGAAACCTCCTTGGCAGTAATCCATGTAAAACAATTTGGATGTCCTTATCAGCATTAGCTAAACACCAATAGCAGTATGAAGGGTTTTTTTATTTCCAGGGAAGACCTATCAGTCAGATCCAGTTTACCGGGTCTTAGTACTCAGCAAGAACAGATGTCCTTGTTCCCCAAAGTAGTGAAGAAGCTAGAAAGATAAATACTACAGGTAGTTGACTTACAACCAGTCAGTTAGCACTGTTCAAACTTACAGTGCCCCCCCCCAAAAGCTACACCTCCCCCACTCCTGAGGCACCCCGTGTTCCACTTAATGATCCATGCAGTAATTTAATGGCTGCATCAGGGAAAGCATGTGGGGGTCATTAAGCGAGGCGATCTCGCTGAATGACCGTCACCGCTTACCACCCTAATGGGCAGGCTCCATTATGGTCATAGGTCGAGGACTACCTGTATTGTGCAATGTCATTAATCTGAATACAGAGTTCAGATCAAGAGACAAAGGGAAAGCCCATTGGGAATATTGTGTCTTGTTCTGGGCGCCACAATTTCAAAAGGACCCTGATAAATTGGAGCAGGTTCAAAAGAAGATGACTAAGATAATGAAGAGTCTGGAAACCAAGCCTTGGGAAGTACGTAGAATCTGTGTATGTTTAACCCGCAGAGAAGATACGCTAAAGCTCTCGAATATCTGCAAGGCTGCCACACAGGAGAGTGAGTGGATGCGCTGTCTTTATAGTAAAGGGCAGAATAAGAACCAATAGGTTAAGACTATAAGGAAGCAGGTTCCAAGCTGCGTGAATTGTCAGCCAGTGGGACAGGTTGCCACATGAAGTGATGAAGTCTTCTCCACTATATGTTTTTAAAACCAAGGCTGGGTAGTAATCTGTCAGAGATGCTATACAGGTTATCCTTGACGTACGACCATAATTGAGCCCACAATTTCTGTTGCTAAGCGAATTTTGCCCCATTTTACGACCTTTCCTGCAGTTGTTAAATTAGTACCATGGTTGTTAAATGAATCTGGCTTCCCCATTGACTTTGCTTGTCAGAAGGTCGCAAAAGGGGATCATGTGACCCTGGGACACTGCAGCCATCATAAATACGAATCAGTTGCCGAGCATCTGAATTTTGATCACGTGACCATGGGGATGCTGCAATGGTTGCAAGTGTGAAAAATGGTCATAAGTCACATTTTTTCAGCACCATTTTTACTTCAAATGGACATTAAATGAATTGTAAGTCAAGGATTACCTGTAGTGGATTCTACACTGAACTGAGCTTAGATTCCTTCAACCCTCTGGTTCTAACAAGTGATGATGGGTAGGTAGCTAGGAGAGAGAATTAAACATCAGAATATCCATCATTGCCCAAATAAGCAAGCAGGAAGAAGTCTTTTTTCCCCCCTCTTTCCACAATTTTCTTTGGTGGCTCCTAATCCTGGGATGAGCCAGGGCCATCTTCCAGATATTGTTGAGTGCCCCTTCAAGTCGACCACATGTTACAAATGTCCAGAATAAACTCACTGAAAGTAATCATGCACCTAAGAGTAATGAATGATCATGCTGAGAAAATGTTTATTGTGATTAGGAGATTGAGGGTACCAGAGATAGATATCTGGTTTTCAATATTGCCGTGTAAGAAGATTTTAATAGGGAAGATGATCCTTTGGAGAACATGAACAATGCCAAACAACTAAAGAAACTGCCAAGCGAAAAATTGTCACCAAATCAAAGATTATTAACAAGTCGTTGGTTCTGATAACAAGAATCTTATATGGGGTTTTCTAATTTCTGCTTTAACCAATTTGGCAGAATGACTGGCAGACAGAGGAGAAATTGCAAATAACTCCCTAATGACATTTACTGATAACATTTTTAAAAGGATTATTTGATAGCAACATAACAAGAGTCCCCCAAAACAGACGTCTACTGTAAAATAAACACCTATTGAAAACTCATCCAGTTTCTTTTCCTGTAT
Organism: Protobothrops mucrosquamatus; assembly: GCF_001527695.2. NCBI lineage: Eukaryota > Metazoa > Chordata > Lepidosauria > Squamata > Viperidae > Protobothrops > Protobothrops mucrosquamatus. The sequence goes on along the minus strand of NW_015386868.1, from coordinate 318,540 downwards.
TCTTCCTCTACCCCAACCTGGCCACCCTTAGATGTATGGATTTCAATCAGCAGAACTCCACAGTCAGTGTGGTTGTTTCCTGAAGTCCACATGGCAGTCCATATCCAGTTTGGACGAAGCTCTCGTTCTGTATCTGAGATACCATTTGCCAAAAGTGCTGCATCCATGTACATTTGAATATACATGGCTCCTCAGGGAAGATTGTTGCTCTCCAAAAGTGGAGGCCATGAAATGTGCAGATGAAGAACACATGCCAAAAGGAAGTAGCAAGTGGGCCAAGCAGGCATCAACACAACAATGACCTTTCCTTCAAACAGTCCTTTCTCCAGACACCCATCACCTGCTTGGGACTGAGTGAAATAGATAGGCAAGAAAGAAAAATAGAGGAAACAGATCTTGAGCAATTGTCTCTGAACAGGATTCTTTGAACAATTTTAGAACTAGGGTTTGTCTAGTTCAATCCCCTGCTCTAGCAGGAGACCCTGTACTATTCCAGACAAATGGCTGTCTAGTCTCTTCTTAAAAGCCACCAGTGGTGAAGCACCCACAACTTCTGAAGGCAAGCTGCTCCACTGGTTAATTGTTCTAACTGTCAGGAAATTTCTCCTTAGTTCTAGGTTGCTTCTCTCCTTGATTAGTTTCCATCCATTGCTTCTTGTCCTGCCTTCAGGTGTTTTGGAAAATAGATTGATTCCCTTCTTCTTTGTGATAGCCCCTCAAATACTGGAACACTCTTATCATGTCCCCCCCCCCAGTCCTTCTTTTCAGTATTCCAAATGTGGTCTTACCAAGGCCTTACAAAATGGTACTAACCCTTCATGTGATCTTAATTCTATCCCTCTATTAATGCAGCCTAGGAGTGATCCCGCATTGATCCCACATCATAAATAATATTAAAATCTCATCCCAGTTATGATGCTGAAAATGGTGTTTCCCTCACACCATCTCACTGGCCTTCCAAGTCTAACTTTATTAAAGTTTTTTTTAAAAAGTTTTATCATTAAATTACAAATAGGTGAAGAGCTAATTAGGCAAAACCTTTCTTGTTCTCTTTCTCTCTCTTCCCTAGCCATCCCCCCTCCCCTTTGGCTCCAGTGTGTGTGTGTGTGTGTGTGTGTGTGTGTGTGTGTGTGTGTGTGTGTGAAGGCTCGACTCCATTTTCAGCCTAATGATCCTTCTCGGCAACAATTGCTTTATGAGTCTCCTTTATGAGACTCGGCACAGCAAGATCTGAGACCAGGGGCTAAATCCTGAAAGGATCAGAGACTTTCTACAGGAAATTGAGCTAGGATATTTTAGATGCTGCCAGTTTCTTAGGAGAATAACCCTTGTAATTCTACCTGTAGAAATCTTGGATTACCATAACAAAAATAGGCTGAACCATTCAAACAGCCTGATGGAAATATGTAATTGTACTGCTTATGTAAAGCAGCTGCCCCAGATTTACACTAATTAAACTACTTATTATATTCATTTTGTTTATTCTCAAGGAGGCAAAGGAGATAGGAACAGTTTAACTTGCTTTGTCTAATAAAACAATAGACTTCCCAGCTTGGTTATAGGGTTGATATTATTGGAGGAGGCAGACTATCTAGAGATTGTGCCTTCAATTCCATTGTATTTAACCTTTAGTAAACCAAGTTTGCTGGGCCACAAACTGGAAAATCCTCTGGATGTATTTAAATACTCAGAGGAAGAAGAAGAGAGACCTATATATACTTCAAACGTTACCAGCCTGCAAAGTTTTTACTACCTTGATAAAGGGCTGATGGGACAGAAAGACTGATCCTTCTTGGATCAGTTGATTTCTTGAAATAGGGATACAGATCTGCTGCAAGACCTCCAACCACTAGATGGCAGCAAAAATATACAGAACTCTTCGCTGAACTCTTTGCTGCCATGTAGAGGTTCCCTCCACTTTTGCAGCTCAGTTCTGGTAGACCCAGTGGTGGGATTCAGCCGGTTCGCACCAGTTCGGCAGAACCGGTAGCTAGTTTTTTGTTGCCCAGGCCCAGAATGGACTTCCAGAAGTGGCATCTACACAGAGAACCAGTTGTTCACATATTTGAATCCCACCACTGGGTAGACCTCATCTCTAGCAAAAACCCTGGTACATTCAAACAGTTCAGGGTAGCCCTAGTTTTTCACAGGGTGAAGCAGCAGCTTTAAGCATAAGGATAAAAGTGTCAAAGTAGAGAATCACTTTGCCTCCACTGAGAGATGTAGTTACACCACAGAGCGTGAAGAGGCACCAGAGAAGATGGCAGAATGAAATCCATTTTCTAGGCAGCCCAGCAGGTGTCTGGCTCCCAAACCAAATCTCACAAAGGCTGCTAAATAAACATTTCACTGCTTGTAGTAATGAACAGCTGTAAATTGCCCCTGAGTTCATCTAAAATATATTTGCTGACATCCAGTCAGATAAAATACTGCTTCTGTTATTTGAAAGGAAGATACCAAAGCCATAGACTAATGTTCTGCATAATTAAAAATGAATAATTCAGATGGAATTATCATTTTTAAGGTTGGTCACATAGTCAGCCAGATATTTAGACTCGATTTGGCATTTTTATCCACCTATCCAGTCTTTCCCAAAGACCTGGGATAGGCAGATGTTATTGTTCAATGGTGTTAAAAGGTATTGTGGCAGAATGTAAGCTGTTCCAAGTAAGGCTGCCTTTTGCAATTGACTGGTGGTGATTTTGTCAATGCTGATGGTGTTCGTGTGCTGCTCCAGTTGTTTTGGGATGGCATCCAAGGCGCCTATTACTATTGGTACCACTTATTATTACATGTGGGTAATCTACAATTAGATTCACAATCTAAGACTGGTGAAAACTCAATACTTTAAGTCCTAACTAAGGACCCAAAAATCATTAAGATAATGTTTAAAATTATAGGCAGTTTCAAACAGTGTGAGGGTTTTTGTTGTTGTTGTAAAATTAGGGTGTTGTATCAGGCATGTTATGAACAAGATGCCTGTTGGCTTGGATTTTAAAGTCCTTTAAGATTTTTATTAGTATTATTACTGAGTGCAAGACCTAACTAAATATACAGGGATTCAAATCCAAACCTCTAACTAGAAAGCATATAAAATCTTTTCCTGTCACTGACATTTTCCCTCCATCTTAGTTTTTTTTTTTAAATTTGGTCCCAAATTGTTCCCCTTGCCTTGATAAAGAAGTGTGAGAAATTAATTTTGTGGAAAATGAAATAAATCTGACGTACATTGAGACACTTTTTATGCTTCCTGTTTGGTTCCTCACTAAAAGATGGATAAAGAGTCAGTTTGGTCTAGTGGTTAGGGCACCAGGCTAGAAACCAGGAGATTGAGAGTTCTAGTCTTGCCTGAGGCACAAAAGCTGGCTGGGTGGCTTTGAGCCAGTCCCTCTCCCTCAGACCAACCCATTCACAGGGTTGCTGTTATGGGGAAAATAGGAGAAGGAAGGAATATTAGGTATGTTTGCCACCTTGAGTTATTTATAAAAACAATAAAGGCAGGATGAAATAAATCTTTAATCTGAGAGATGCTGTCAGTCAATGAGGAATTGTGGCCCTCTGCCATTTTCCTTCTGGATTTCTATTGAGAACTCATGGTAGTGGAGATATTTGGCCTAAAGAGCTTTCTACTCCTAAGCTGGTCACAGGAGGACTAAGCATCCCCTCCCTCCTCTTGTTCCCGATAATGAAGCATGACTGTAGTAAACCAGATCTTTTGATTGGGCCTCTTCACATCCCTCTAAACAGAAAGCAAGGCCTTCCTTCCCCCAATCCTCCTCACCTCGCTACTCTTTTTACTTTATCTCCAGCATTACCTCTTGAGTTTTCAAAATGCACACATCCTTGGCCTGCAGGCCTACAGTCTATACTTTTCCCCTGTTTCTTTTGTGTGCATCCTCCATTAAACTTACAACAATCAGACCAGCAGTAGGAGGGCTGGACAACTCTGTAGGCCTTTATTTATTTCATTTATATGGCTGCTCATCTTAAACCAAACACTGAGAGGCTCGCAACCCAAGTATAAAAACAATACATACCATACAATGCAATAAAAACAGGGAAACAAAACTGTGATGTGTGTCATAGCACTTGAGCTTTAGTTCTTCGTAAAGATAACCTATGACTTCTATGCCATTTAAGCTTGTATGATAATGGGGTAGCTATGATTGCTCGAAGAAGTAAAGTTAGAGAAAGACATGTGTTTAAAGCCTCAAGAGGTCTGCCACCCCCAAAGCGGCACCATATGCATTGTCAGCCATTCCCTCCGTAACTCTGCAATTCTCTATCAATAATTCATACTTAAGAATACAGTTATGGTCACCGCAATAGAAAAAAAGATGTGGAGACTCTGGAAAGAGTGCAGAAAAGAGCAACAAATATGATTAGGGGGCTGGAGGCTAAAACATATGAAAAATGGTTACAGGAATTGGGTATATCTAGTCTAATGAAAATAAGCACCAGGGCTGACATGATAGCAGTGTTCCAATATTTGAGGGGCAGCCACAAAGAAGAGGGAGTCAGCCTATTTTCCAAAACACCAGAAGGCAGGACAAGAAGTAACGGATGGAAACTAATCAAGGAGAGAAGCTACCTAGAACTAAGGAGAAATTTCCTGACAGTGATAACAATTAACCAGTGGAACAGCTTGCCTTCAGAAGTTGTGGGTGCTTCATCACTGGAGGCTTTTAAGAAGAGATTGGACAACTTGTCCATTTTGTCTGAAATGGTATAGGGTCTCCTGTTTGAATAAGTGGGTTGGGCTAGAAGACCTCCAAGGTCCCTTCCAACTCTATTATTCGGTTAATTCCTCCAAGCTTACCAATTCACTGTTTAGCTGCTCATATCCCTCATCTACTTTGGACCCTGGCTGCTATCTTTTATTGCCCAGCCCTGATACTTCTTCCTCTGGCTCCTGCTTCAAGCTATTGTCTCAGTTCTTTAGTGGGGCTGCAAAGTTCTGAAGGACTACTACTTGGCAACAAACAGCTAGAGTTTTATTTATCCCTTTGCTGCAATTTAGATTTTCTGCAGTTCGTTCTGTAGCTTTAGATCCCGGGAGGTGGTTTTCTCCAAAATAATCCCAATGGGATTTTCATCGGGTTGAAGGAATTTTATTACTTGAGACAAAGAAGATGGTGCCCTCTTGGATTCCTTGTACTGAATCCAAAGTGATTGAAAGTTGAATCATAACTTCAACGTGAAAGATGGTGGAGAGGAAAATCTGATGTTGCAGCCTGAGACATTGACTCATTACCCCCAAAGATTGGCTAAGATTTCATTATGAGCAATTTTATTTTAACTCATTGGTTTGTTGACCACTTCACTATGATTGAACTCATCTAATATTCTCCAAGTGTTACATGTATTGATACGTTGAAATTGTATTTCCATAATTTCTACCATTATACAGGTAGTCCTTGACTTACATTTGTTTAAGGACATTTGAAATTACAATGGCAATGGAAAAAGTGACTTATGACTGTTTTTCACATTTTTGCAGCATTGCCATGGTCACGATAAAAATCTGGAACCTTGGCAACTGGCATGTATTTAAGGTTGCAGTGTCCCAGGGTCATGTGATCACCTTTTGTGACCCTCTTGACAAGCAAAGTCAATGGGGAAGCCAGATTCACTTAACAATCATGTTACTAATTTAATAACTGCAGGGATTCACTTAACGGTGGCAAGAAAAGTCGTACAATGGGGCAAAACTCACTTAACGACTGTCGTGCTTAGCAATGGAAAATGTGGGCTCAATTGTGGTTGTAAGTTGAGGATTATCTGTATGTGTTCAATACGTATAGAAATGCCTTTATTTATGTATTGTTTTGGGGCAACCTTTAAAGATCAAAACCATTAAAAAAAGGAGTACTTCCTTACATTGCATATTTACCTGTTGATTTTGCCATAAGGAATCACGATGGCCACCAATTTGGGATGGCTTTATAAGTAAATAAAGCTAGATAGATTCACCGGTCAAGCTATCCACCTATCCCTTTTGCTAACTTGTTTCTTGGTATTGGATCTCGTTCCTCTTTCTTCATTTTCTAAACCTCACACTCCACATTAAATTCATTGTACAGCCTGCAGCCCCTTAACAGCAGATGTAACTGGCTGATTTGGTTCATCTGTTCCTTTGATCTTAAAACCGTTCAATTCGAACGCAAGAGACACAAAGTACCTAAGATGGCATTTTTATGCATCTCATCTCACAACAGGCTCCACTGAATTCAGCCAGGCTTTCCACCGAATAAATATGCATGGAATTCATCTGTCTGCAGATCGTGGTCAGAGTAATCTGGTTTATTTGAGAAGTGGTGCCTGCTCATTCCGTCCCCCATTTTCCACACATTGGTAAAAAGATCTGAGCAGAAACCAAGACAGGTAGAGTTGTCTTTTTTAAAATAATAATTTTATTAATCGTTACAATAGAAAAAAATAAAAACTATCAACTAAAAAAATTGAAAATGCAAAAAAAGGAAAAAATAGAAAAGAATATTGTAAAGAAAAGATATAATTGACTTTCCCCTTCAGCACAAGTATTGACAATTGTAGTAACTTATCATCTTGTCTTAAAAAATACAAATGATGTCTTCTTCTGGTATCTCATCTCTTATCTATAAACAAATCCTCAAAGCCTCCTCAATCCTGATGTCAGCAAAAGTCTGAGAGATAGTAACATATCTCTTTTTACCTTGATCAAATAAACTTTTTATTCCTTTCTTTTAACAATCTTGATCTTTAAGGTATACTTTTGTGCACATGAGCAGGGCGATTGGGCAATGAAATCCTCCTTCTCTAGAGTACTGTTCCTGTTTTAAAAAAGGTAAAATATGTTCTCTGTCTGAGCTTGATTTCCCCTGGCTACCTGCAGTTTTCTTAGCAACAATATTAAAATGTTTTATTAGAACCAGGATTCAATCTGGTTGGTCACTGGGACCAGAGGTTTTGTTTTCTGAGCTTTTGGACTCCTGCTGGAACCCACCCTCAGGGAACTTCTCTCTACCAGAATGCGTGCTTTGGGCTATTATTCTGAGGCCCAGATTGGATCCTGCAACATTATCCTGGGACAAGTATATTTGCCTCCATCCGTGAGAGCACTTTTTCATCCTTCAGCCCAACCCATCTCACAGGGTTGTTCTTGTTGTGGGGAAAATAGGAGAAGGAAGGCCTGCTGGATATGTTTGCCACCTTGAGTCCTTTATAAAAATAATAAAGGCGGGATACAAATAAATAAATAAATAAATAAAAATTCCCAATCTAGAATTCTCTGGTAGTCTAAGTACTACCTTCCAAGTATTAATCAGGTTGAATCCCTTTTTAGCTTCAGGGCCACAGAAAGGGTGGCCAGACGATGTCACCAGCCTAATAATCCAGCCACTTACTGATGCTCTAGAATAGATGAAAAGATAGACACCAATTTCCTTCTTAGATCTTCTCCCTCTCTTCAAGGCAGGACTTGCAAGAGCAGCTCTTAAAACACGGGGCAGGTTGGCATTTACCTTCAAAAGCCCCCGTTCAATTGTCCTTCCATTAGGTGCCCCTTCGTAGATCTTTCAGTAACTAACCCGGGATCTATTTATATAAAATCCCCAGACTATTTACGAGGTTCCCGAAGCCATCGGAAAGAAATGATGAGAAATTTGGGGTGGGTGGGGGGAAGATGTTTCTTTTAAATTTCAATAGCGTTGTCTACTTCCCGCCTCTCTCTCTCTCTCTCTCTCTCTCACACACACACACACACACACACACACACACACACATACACATACCCCGCCTTCTCCCTTTTCCATCCACATTCCCCTCGCCTAAGTTGGCGCCAGCATCGGAGGCTTGCCTCTGTGTTTATGTCACGGAGACGGAGGACAATATTTCAGTTTGGAGCCGAGCCACGGGGATCCGTTCGACGGGCCCTCCCCCTCCTCGCCCGCCCCTGGGAATAATCACCCGCGTCCCTTGCCTCGGCTCCCGCTTTCAAACGCGGCGGGCTGGCGGGCGAGCGAGCGTGCCAAATCGGCGGAACCGCCTCGCCTTCCCCTCGCGCCCCTCCGCTATGAAAGGAGTCAATTAGCAGACACCTCGGCGGGAGCTCAATTGCCAGAGCTGGGGAGCCGACCCTCGTCTCCCCGCCGAGGCAGCGTCGGCGGTCTGTGTGTGTGTGTGTGTGTGTGTGTGTGTGAGGGGGGGCGGGCGGGCGGGATGGGGCTTTCGGCCATAAATTGCGGACGAACAATGGAGGGGGGCCGATCAAACAGCCGTGCGCGTCAATTGGAGATTCGAGGCTGGTGAAATAACGCGCGCCGGCCTCGGACTCGAGTCGAAGCCTCCGGAGGATGCCGTCCTGAGACGCGCTGATGGCGGGCGCCAACCCAAATGCTGGCGGGCAGCTTTCCACAATCGGGGAAGCTGCAGTACCCCGATTTCTACGAAGCGCTCCTCCTAGGGAAGACTAATTAATAATAATAATAATAATAATAATAATAATAATAATAATAATANGTCCTTCTCTTCATTAAACCGTCCTTCTCTTCATTAAATTCGCCCGCGTCTTTCTGAAGAGCAAACTTGGGGGTTTCAGGCCTGCCAACAAGGGCAATGACCAGGAGGGACCCCCACCAGGGAATACCCAGAGAAAGTCGGGGAGAGGGCGTTGCTTTAAAAAATACAGATAGTCTTCGACAGTTCATTTAATGGCTGAAGTTGCAACCTCACTAGAAAAAAAGCAACTTACAAACAGTTGCAGCAGCATCGTGGTCACATGACCAACATTTGGATGCTTGCCAACTGGTTCATATTTTATGGCGGTTGCTGTGTCCCCAGGTCATGTGAACATCTTTTGCGACCTTTTGACAAGCAAAGTCAATGGGGAAGCCAGATTCACTTAGCAGCCGGGTTATTAACTTAACAACTGCAGTGATTCACTTAACAACTGTGACTAGAAAAGTTGTAAAATGGGGTAAAAACTCACTTCACAAATGTCTCACTTAGCAACTTACATTTTGGGCTCAATTATGGTCGTAAGTCGAGGATTATATTAATAGTGGATCAAAATACCATTCCCGTGGGAATAGTTAGAGGAAGTTATCTTCCTTCTCTAAAAGGAGGCTCTGACTTGGAGAATGAACCACCGTTTAAAGTCTGTTAATCATGGGCTCAGATCTGACTCTTGCCTCTTGAATATGGAAGGGGCTTGTGTGGATAGTAAAGAGACACAGAAAGATGCAGTGCTTGAAAAAAATGTGTGATTGGAGATTGTGGCTTTGCAGCCTTTACATCTATTCTTCTTGTTCTATTGGGCAAAACCAACATGAAAAAAAAATTGTCTCCTGGTAAATAAATTTCATTACCTATTTCTGCCATGTCTGGGCAGAAATTGTCAGTTTCTTTCACACAGACAGCTAAGTTGCCATCCAGATATTTATTTATTTATTTATTTTATTTATTAATTTAATTTATATCCCGCCCTTCTCCTTGCGGACTCAGGGCGGCTAACAACCAGATAAAACACTGCTTTGGATATCTGAACTGGTGATTACAAAAATCAAGCTAAGATCTTAGCAAGGTATGTGTTTCCAGATTAAAAACCTGGTCTGTTCAAGAAGATGATGAGATTCAGCATAACACTCTTGATGATCTGTTTCCTCAAAGAAGCTCATGATATGTTGGCTAGAATTACTCTTAATTCACAATGACAAGGTTCATATTTTACAATATGCCACAAAGTGGTTTGTCTGGTTTGAGGGGATATGATCCAGACACTGTGGTTGTAACTTGTATGCTTATTGCTAAAAGTGCTTGGGTTTATTTAGCTAACCATAATTTCGAAAAACTATGACTTAGCCCAATATATGTATCCAATCTGTGTTTTCGGAACAAGTGAATTAAAAAAAAAGAAAAGAAAAATGAAAAGGCAGTAAGAAGGTGTTATTGTAACTCCTTTAAGGGCATTATTTAATGAATTCTTTAAGAACTTTGATTGCGAGCCTCCCAGCGTTGGTTGTAAGATGAGCAGCTATGTAAATGTTTCTAACAAATAAAATAAGAACTTCCCTTTAGCTATCAAACTTCACAGGTCTTCACATTATTTCCAGTGATCTCCAATCTTAACTATTAAATCTGATCCTGCTTGCGTTTTCAAGATCAGCAAAATTATTATATAGAGTCTTTAAAAAAAATACCTTGTAGGTTGAATTTCTCTTTAGTTCTCATCACTCTTTACTCTTATGAAGGTGTTGTATGCGTTAAAAGGGGCAGTAAGATGTGGTGCGGCTCACCTTTCCCCTGTGGTAATGCAACGTTCACCTCCAATATCTATTTTTAAGGCATGGAAAAAGTCTGTAATTCAGACTGATACGAGCACAGGTCATCTTAAAAAGCTGGATGGTGCAGAGTTAGAAGTGTATGTGTGCGTGCTTCCTTGGCACATACAGCAGCGGTTCTCAACCTATGGGTCGCGACCCCATTTGGGGTTGATCGACCATTTCACGGGGGTCGCCAAGCAAGGCTGTCCGCCATTTTTTTCCCCCTTTTCCGGCGGGTGCCTTACCTCCCTTGGGCTGGGCCAGCTGGTGGTCGGCCTGCTCCGTCTCTGCCGCTTGCCAGCTACGCCTCGGCCGGCGCAGGGGGCGGAACCACACATGCGCGACGCTCCCGTGCAGGGAAAGTCCTCGACTTACGACCGGTTGGGTAGTCCTCGACTTACGACCGGTTTAGTCCTCGACTTACGACCGGTTGGGGGTCGCGGCATTAAAAAGGTTGAGAGCCACTGACATACAGCCAGTCCCTGACTTACAACCATACATTTAACAACTGCTCCAAGTTACAATGGCACTGAAGAAAGTCACACTTTTTATTCTCACAGCATCCCTATGGTCATGTGATCAAAATTCAGGCACTTGGCAACCTGCATGTATTTACGATACGAACACCTTTTGCAACCTTCCCAGCCAGCTTTCAACAAGCAAAGTCAACAGGGGAAGCCAGATTTGCTTATTGACTGTGTGATTCACTTAACAACTTTAGTGGTTCACTTAACAACTGTGGCAAAAGAGGTTGTAAACTGGGTGGGACTCACGTAACAACTGCCTTGCTTAGTAAGGGAAATGTTGGGTTTGTTTGTGGTCTTAAGTCAAGAACTACAGTAGCTTTATACCATTATGCAAATGAATTCTGGGCAAGAGGTGAGGTTCTGAAATGCAGATGGGGAAATAGAATGAGAGATGTATCTCTGCTTTAAAAGTTCTGATGTGGATTGGCAAAATTTCTGAATTGCTTGGAGTCAGTTCTATGTATCATTAATTCATCTAGTTCTCTGATTGACATTGACAGAGCCCCTGCTTTAAAATGAGCAAGCCAAGCTTTGGATCAGCCATACTGATACTCTGGATGGAAAGTGGAACATTCTGCAGGCAAAATATGTTCTTATCATGGAGTAACTCCCTTTGCATAGTTTATCAGAGGAAAAAAATATGTGTGCTGTAACATTGCTGTTCGTTCCTGCTAATATTATGGGCTGTATCTTTATTGGCTTAGAGTAGACCATGTCTCCATTTCTATTTAACCACAGAGCAATCATCCCTCGACCACTGCATTGAAAATACAATCATTTGCTATCAGAATAATGTCATCAGCCTAGCATAGGTCATTAATGTTACTTCCTTCAATTTTAAAACACGCTGCTTGCATGGGTTGGAGGCCTGTTTTTTCAGCGAACAATTTCAGCCAATATGAGTGGGGGAGAAATGTTCAGACCTGTGGCCATTCTTTGGGGGAGGGGGAGGGTTCACAGGATTCAGTATTCTCTCCCATGTTCTTTTAATATCTACTTGCTATTACTGGGGAAAGGAAATGAGTCCTTGCGGATTTTACTCCACTAGTCATTGCTGACTCTAAGAGATGGAGGTCATCTCCAATTCAAGACAGTGAACCAGTGCTGTCTGAAGATGTTTCTGGGGGCATGTGGCCAGCATGATGTCGCAGAGCACTGTTTTGTCCTCATCAAAGTGGTACCTATTAATCTACTCACATCTGTATGCTTTCAAACTGCTAGGTGGGCAGGAGCTAGGTGAAGATGGGCGCTCACTCTGTCATGCGACGCTCGGCTCTCAAACCCAGGCTGTTGGCTTTCCAGCTGACAAGCCCAGCAGCTTAACTGCTGAGCTATTGTGCCGGGAGGTAGTCTGTATATAGAGGTAACTGTGTATAGATGTCTTCCTTCAGCAGAAGTTGCAGTAGACATTCTGTCTTGGGGTCTGGAGTTTATCAGGCAACAAAGATGATTAGGGAACTGGAGGCTAAAACATATGAAGAATGGTTAAAGGAACTGGGCATGGCTAGTCTAGTGAAGAGAAGGACTAGGGGAGACATGATAGCAGTGTTCCAATATTTGAGGGGCTGTCACAGAGAGGAGGGAGGTCAACCTATTTTCCAAACCACCTGAAGGCCAGACAAGGAATAAAGGAAACTGATCAAGGAGAGATTCAACCTAGAACTAAGGAGAAATTTTCTGATAGAACAATCAACGAATGGAACAGCTTGCCTTCAGAAATTGTGGGAGCTTCATCATGGAGGCTTTTAAGAAGAGACTGGACTGCCATCTGTCAGAAATGGTGTAGGGTCTCCTGCTTGGGCGCGGGGTTGGACTAGAAGGCTCTACTCTACTCTACTCTACTCTGCTCTGCTCTGCTCTGCTCTGACCTGCTCTGCTCTACTCGACTCTATTAAAAATAATAATAATCCAGGAAGCGTAATTCCAGAGAAACAAGCTTGCTGTTAGTTAGAAGGCTTTGGGTCCTCTGCTGGCTCCTTCAGTAGCTCTGGATGAATTGCTCTGTTCTTGAAGGAGGGTCTGTATCTTAGAGGGTCCTCCTGGATGGACAACTACTGTTAGAGCAGTAGGTGGAATCTGTGGCCAGATGGATCCCGCCCAGCTTTGGTTGGTGTAAGTGTCACAGCCCTTAGCCACGGTTATTCACATCCTCCTTGCTTCTTGACAGCATTGCTGCAATGTGCTTCACTTGTGCTTGCCTTATAGATGACTTGGAAACTTCAGCTGGTGTAAAACACAGCAGAATAAATATAGGCAGATGAGAGGTGTTTTAATAATATAACAATAATGTTACAGTACTGCATTGACTATAGGCCTGATGCCAGACACAATTCAAGGTGTGGATTATTGCCTATAATATCAGGGGTAGGCAATCTTGGCTCTTTTATGACTCGTGGACTTCAACTCCCAGAATTCCTGAGCCAGCATGGCTCAGCTTGGAAACCTCTCCCTTTCCCCTCAGCGTGGCTGGCTCAGGAATTCTGGGAGTTGAAGTCCACGTGTCATAAAAGAGCCAAGGTTGCCTACTCCTGGCCTATATCATATTAACCTGTGTGTCTGAAGGACTATCCTTTCCGTTTGAACAGGCCACAAGCAAGGCTCCAGGTTCTCCTCCTCTCTCAGGATCGAGAAGGGATGCACACATGGAAACGAGGTTTTTGTGTGGCTGCTTGATTCCTTTGACACTCTCAAATTTGTAGGTTCCCCTACACTCTGATTAGTTGCTAAAGACTTAGAAATCTGACTTTCAGAAAGGGCATTTAGAGAATGTTTGCAGAATAGGACTGAGGTACATCCCTTTTTAAAGCAGGGGTTCTTAAACTTTTTGTGCCGTGGATTCCTTTGGCAATCTGTCCATCTGGATCTTTCTCAGAAAGATGTATAGGTAGTCCTCGACTTAACAACCATTCATTTAATCACAATTCAAAGTTACAATGCCACTGAAAAAAGTGGCTTATGCCCATTTATCATATTTATGATTGTTGCAGCGTCCCCATGGTCATGTGATCAAAATTCAGATGCTTGGCAACTGGCAAGTATTTATGACTGTTGCAGTCTCCCGGGATCATGTGATCACTTTTGCAACCTTCTGACAAGCAAAGTCAATAGGGAAGCCAGATTCACTTAACAACCATGTTATTAAGTTAACAACTGAAGTGGTTCTCTTAATAACTGTGATAAGAAAGGTTATAAAATGGGGCAAAACTCACTTAACAGCAGTCTTGCTTAGCAACAGAAATTTTGGGCTCAATTGTAGTCATAAGTCAAGGATTACCTAGTTTATAAAATAAAATAATACAATTCGTACTACCAAGGAAACCAATTATGCCCAAATACAGTCATCAAAATATTAAAAAGACATATGTAATTTAGTAATACATGTGCTTCTGTGTTAACCTTTAAATCAGTCACAGGGCAACACATTTTGGGGGGTATAATAATTTTAGTGACAGTTATTGAAGTCAACAAACATTTGGGCCTAAAAACAGTATTTTGTTGCCTACGTACCTTATGAAATGAAAAGCTAGATTTCAATCAGAGCATAATGAAAGTAAAATTGAAGTTTTTTTCCTCATCCAGGTTCATAGACCCCAGGAGGGATATGCACAACCTAGATTAAGAACCCATATCTTAAAGTTTATTTATGGGTTGATTTCTTTCTTTGCTTGTTTATTTGGTTACTATACAGTTGCAGAGGACCCTGACCAGCATACAATATCATGCATTGTTTTTCTGTTATATTTATGTAGATGTTTGCATTATTTTATCATATTTATAGAAACAGCCTTGACTCAGGAACAAAGCAGGTTATAAATGGTTGTGAATAAACAAACATTCTCTCTTCCAAGAAATACTGCCATTAATTCAGCTCTCTTCTGGATTGTCCCTCCTTGCTGCATGCTTTATGGATGGGATCTAGGACTTGAGGCAGATCTCATTAGAGAGTCCTGGTGTTGGGCCCACCTTTGTTTCTGCTATAGTATCAAGATTGATAGGTGTCTTTCTCCATGACTGGTGATCTATTGAAGGGGGGGGGAGGAGGGGACAGCAAACCTGGAAGATTCAATCAATAGCTTTGCCTATCATGCCCTGCATTAGTATCATCATAACACTTGTATAATCGCAACAACCCATTCTGCAGTGACTTCAGACAGATACAGTAGAAACAACGGAGTACAGCTAACTTAAATTTCAGGCTGGCATAGTTTTATTCTGACTTAAAAAGGGGTTTATAGCTAATTAACTTGGGTCAGGTAGTCCTTGACCTATGACCACAATTCAACCCAAAATTTCTGTTGCTAAATGAAACATTTGTTGAGTGAGTTTTGTTTCGTTTTACGGCCTTTCTTGCCACCATTGTTAAGTGAATCACGGCAGTTGTTAAATTAGTAACATGGTTGTCAAGTAAATTTGGTTTCCCCATTGACTTCGCTTGTCAGAAAGTCGCAAAAGGGGTTCACGTGACCCTTGGCTGCTGCAACCGCCATATGTATGAATCAAGTTGCCAGGCGTCTGAATTTTGATCACGTGACCCTGGCGATGCTGCAGTGGTCATGTGAAACACAGCCATAAGTCACTTTTTTTCAGTGCTGTTGTAACTTCAGACCTTTAAGGAACTAAGGCAGGGTAGGCAACCTTGGCTCTTTTATGACTCGTAGACTTCAACTCCCAGAATTCCTGAGCCAGCCATGCTGAGGGGAAAGGAAAAGGTTTCCAAGCTGAGCCATGGTGGCTCAGGAATTCTGGGAGTTGAAGTCCACGAGTCATAAAAGAGCCAAGGTTGCCTACCCCTGAACTAAGGAGTAAAGCTGCATGCTCTGCGTATTTCTCATTGCTATCCCACAGTTATTTTAACTCTCTCTAATCTATAAATTGATCAGTCATAAAACAGAAGCACTGTCCAAATAGCAGTAATACAAATTATAGGAATAAGTAAAAAAAGACTTGCTCCTATATTTTGCATAACTGCTGTTTGTACAGTGCTCTGCTTTATGACTGATCAGCTTATTCTTTCTCTATTTAATTCTTAAAGGTGGATTCAGCATCCTTCAATCATACTTTCAAGAAGTTGATTACTGCCTCATAATCTAACCAATGTAATTTGAGGGATGCCAAGGACAACTGAGAGACAGCCAGGCAGACAGTGAGTGGTATCAGTTGAACAAACAGGGCCTTGGTAGTCTGGATTTATCAAGTTGCTATCAACTCTATCAAATGATTGCCTTCATCTAACCTTTGCCACTCAGACAGTCTCTAGATGAGACTGCAACCTCTACAATGCCTGTATCTTAGGAAAGCTGGCTGAAGCCACTATTTCTTAAAGTGTGCTCTCCTGGGGGTGCCCCATGATTCTCTCAAAGGTTCACAAAATGGACGTTGTTTGCCATGTATTGAAGAGTTACTGTGTGAGAGCTGGGCGGCTATATAAATTAGTTCAGGGGCCTTCAAACTTGGCCCTTTTATGACTTGTGGACTTCAACTTCCAGAATTCCTCAGCCAGGCACTGCCTGGCTGAGGAATTCTGGAAGTTGAAGTCCACAAGTCATAAAAGGGCCACGTTTGAAGGCCCCTGAATTAGTTTAATAAAAATTGAAAACAATGTCACTTTCTTATTCTTGTTTTTGTTAAAAATATAGGATGGACTCGTGAAATTTTTATTTATTTATTTATGTTTTATTTATTTATGCTTTATTTATTTATTTAGGTTTGACATTATTTTTACATGATCCGACAAATATTCTGCGGCTTGATCCATTTTGATGTGTAGTTTGGTGAGTATTGATAAAAACAACCTATTCAAACAAAAGCTCTTTTGAGGTCCTCCATAATTTTTAAAATAGGAGGGGGTCCTGACAGCAAGAAGCTTAAGAAACACTGGCATAAGCTACAGGCAGTTTCAAGTTAACAACACAATATCCAGAGGTGACATAACCGCTTGTGCCTGCTGATTTCATGGCTGCTTTTATTTTTCTTTTAATGATCTTCTTCCAACTTTTCTCCTTTCCCTTTTTCTTACTGTAGGCCTCCAGGATCCCATCCGGGGGGGATTCCATCTTTAAAACACTGCATTCAACTGGCAGGTATGAAATCAGGCTGCAGTGAGAGGGATCTTGGAGTCCTAGTGGACAATCACTTAAATATGAGCCAGCAGTGTGCTGCAGCTGCCAAAAAAGCCAACTCAGTGCTGGGCTGCATTAACAGACGGATAGAATCAAGATCACGTGAAGTATTAATACCACTTTACAATGCCTTGTTAAGGCCACACTTGGAATATTGCATCCAGTTTTGGTCACCACGATGTAAAAAAGATGCTGAGACTCTAGAAAGAGTACAGAGAAGAGCAACAAAGATGATTAGGGGACTGGAGGCTAAAACATATGAGGAACGGTTGTTGGAATTGGGTATGTCTAGTTTAACGAAGAGAAGGACAAGGGGGGACATGATAGCAGTGTTCCAATATCTCAGGGGCTGCCACAAAGAAGAGGGAGTCAAGCTATTCTCCAAAGCGCCTGAAGGCAGGACAAGAAGCAACGGATGGAAACTAATCAAGGAGAGAAGCAACCTAGAACTAAGGAGAAACTTCCTGACAGTTAGAACAATTAACCAGTGGAACAACCTGCCTCCAGAAGCTGTGAATGCTCCAACACTGGAAGTTTTTAAGAAGAGACTGGACAGCCATCTGTCCGAAATGGTGTAGGGTTTCCTGCCTGAGCAGGGGGTTGGTCTCGATGACCTCCAAGGTCCCTTCCAACTTTATTATTATTATTATTATTATTATTATTATTATTATTATTATTATTATTATTATTATTATTATTATTATTATTATTATTATTATTATTATTATCAGCAAGCTTTTTGGTTCTGAGGCTTTTGAAAAAGCCTTGTACTATTCTCTGCAGTTAGAATTGTACTGGGCGAGTTCTTTTAGATTGGATGTTACTGCCCTGGTTAATAAGGCCTTGAAGTCATAGGACCCGGCACCATTTCTTTATCTCAGCCTCAAGGACAAATCCCAGGGATACTGACGCTTTCTCTTTACTTTTATCTTGAAAGGCGACAGCAGCCAGAGCATCCTTTTTTTGAGATTACCACACAGAGATCTTGTCCTAACTTTGAACAAACTGGAAAATTGCTGCACAGAATATTTTCTGGGAGAAGAACACAGCCTCTTTCTTCCTCCCCTCTCAGTGGTGGAGGTGTCTTTTGATGATAGAGCCTAATCTTCCAGGTAGGTATGAACTACCTGGTTCCAGAGGAAGCTGAAACCCCGACCGTGTCTCTGCATGAGACACTGTCCTGAGTGAGCCCAACCTGAGGAATGCAAAGTCAGCTGTGATCAACAGAGAGACATTTGGCCTCGTTTGTTGAGTAATGCCTCAGAGCCTTCATGAGCTTTCAGT
Organism: Protobothrops mucrosquamatus; assembly: GCF_001527695.2. NCBI lineage: Eukaryota > Metazoa > Chordata > Lepidosauria > Squamata > Viperidae > Protobothrops > Protobothrops mucrosquamatus. The sequence goes on along the minus strand of NW_015386868.1, from coordinate 300,309 downwards.
TATTTAATTAAATCATTTCCCCATCTATAAAGACCTGGCATTGCTTGGCTTATCACTATATTTTTTGATGTTGGAGCTACACTATCTTTCCCCTGCTTGACTCTTGCTCCCTTTACTTATCTGAATCTCTGGTATACAACTAAGCCCCACTAGGTTGACCAAACTGACTTTTGTCACAATTGTTGGCCACACTAGGTGGACCAGATCAGGAAACTGACACCAGAGGAAGGCTAAAACCATTTTTTATTGAGTTTGGCTATAATAATAGAAACTTATAAATTTGATTGGGCAGTTCTTCCTCCTCCTTATACTCCAGTGTTTTAGGGAGGGTGCAGTATGTTCTCAAATGACATCTAATCCAAGAGGTTGTAATATAAGAACCTGGCATATAATTTGCTGCTCATGGGTAAAATATTTAATTGGGTGGTAATTTGCAGAATCCTTTTTTAAATCACCTTTTCTACATTTTGGGGGAAGGATAGAGTCAAGCTAATCTTTGGGAAAATGCAGAGAATTATTTATGGCTATAAAAAGGGGGCCTAGCACCACAGCACAGCATGTTGAATTTAATGTTTTTGGCAAAACTCGGTTTATGCCAGGAGTTTTGGAGTTTGTCAACTGAGAAATAAATTTGGGGGCTTTGGAAGATAAAAATGGGGGTTTCTGGAAAAGATTAATCAAGAAGCTCAACCTGAGTTCACATGCACATCAGGAAAACTAACCATCAAGCCTTTTATTTATTTATTTGATTTTTTCACCTGCTGTAACTGAGAGATTTAAGAGGGGGTGAATTTGTCTGAGTTGCTTGGACTCTGTATTCTGTAGTGAATTTGGCCTGGGTTTTCTGTGCAGGCTTGGCTGGCTGTTAGAATGTAAATTAGCAGGCTATAAATCTGCCATAGTCAGAGATAAGTGAGCTCAGGCTATTTCACAGTTAATAGAGAACAAGCAGCCTGTGAAAAAGCCTTTTCCAAAGCCTTGAGCAGGAGTGTCCAGCCTTGGCAACTTAAAGACCTCTGGATGTCAATTCCCAGAATTTCCCAGCCAGCATGGTTGACTGGGGAATTCTGGGAGTTGAAGTCCACAGGTCTTAACAGTTGCCAAGGGTGGACACCTGACCTTAAAGCTAGGCTGTGGTCATGGCCAAACAGGGCAAGCATGGATTGAGACCAATAAACAACCAACCAGGGAACAAATCCAGAGGGGAGGTAAGAGACAAAGTGAAGCAAAAACCAGTATCCAAGACACTGGGGTCACATCTGAATTTGGAAGAGATGTTCTGAACACTTTTCCCAAGAAGGGTATGTGATAAATTAAGCCACACCGAGCTTCTGTCAAGTGCACAGTTGAGACATATCACAAAGGCACTGCAGAATTTCCTCTCCTCTTAAAGTTTCTATCTTTCCATTAGATTGGTGAAGTTCAGGTCTCTGCTCCTGAATCATCTTTAGGTGCTTCTAGGCAGGGGAATTTAACCTTTGAGAGACTGTCAGAGAGTGTGGTCAAGGGGTCCTGAGAACTTGCTGGGCTTGTCCAAGCAATAGTGTAGTTATAATAATAATAATAGTAAAGTTGGAAGGGACCTTGAAGGTCATCTAGTCCAACCCCCTGCTCAGGCAGGAAACCCTATACCATTTTGGACAAATGGCTGTCCAGTCTCTTCTTAAAAACTTCCAGTGTTGGAGCATTCACCGCTTCTGGAGGCAGGTTGTTCCACTGGTTAATT